>NC_081558.1:112501675-112777999 GCF_022355385.1 Mustela nigripes
AAAAAAAAAAAAAAAAAAAAAAAAAAAAAAAAAAAAATTCACCAGCATCTTCCAATGACATGTCTAGTTGTTATTGTGCTTCAGTAATGAGTTTTCAGTTGTGCACGGGGCTCATGAATGATGGTCACCATTATGTGGCCAGTCCGAATGGAGTTTTTCTCTTCTTCCTTTGTCAGTCCCCAGCATGCTTAACTGTCTCTCCCCAGTAGTGGCTTCCAACTGGAAGTAAGATTCAAAACCACCTGACGTGTCTAAAAATTCAGAAGTCCTGACCCTTGCCCCCCCACCTGCCACAGCCAGATCCCTGGGTGTAGCCTCTAACCTTGAAAGTTTCTCCCCGTGGTTTCAGGGTAGTTCCTACCCACCCTTCTCTTTGCAAGTCCTAGCCCTTCGGATCCAGAAATCAATCGGAATTCATTGACTCTATGACCAGAATGCAAGCTCCTTCCCACAGAAGCCGTGCTTTATTTGTCCCCATAACCCCTTCAGAGCGGAGGTCTTGCCCTCGAGAATGAAGTTGTATAGAAAATGCGGACAGACTCTTGGGGCGCCTGGGTGGCTCAGTCGTGAAGTGTCTGCCTTCGGCTCAGGTCATGACCCCAGCATCCGGGGATCGAGCCCCATATCCGGCTCCCTGCTCAGTGGGAAGCCTGCTTCTCCCTCTGCCTGCTGCCTGCTGGTCCCCTGCTTGTGTTCCCTCTCTTGCTATCTCTGTCATAAATAAATAAAATCTTTTAAAAAAAGAAAAGAAAAGAAAATGCAGACTCTTAGCGACCAATGTTCAGACTGGTGGACACAAATGCCAAATGGAAGGACTGAGAATCTTGCTATCATAACAAATGATACTGAGAAAGGGAGATCAGAAAGGAGGTCCCACCTCCTTGGAGGGGCTTAAAGGTCAAGCAGGGTTTTGATAAGGGCTATAGGGGATGAGGCATTTCAGATGGAGCCCCCATGATACTTGATACCACCACACCTTAGCTTATGCCCTAACACTCAGCATTTCTTTGCATTGACTTCATTTTCCATATGGGAGTTGAAGCGTAGAAAAGCTCTACATGTCCCAGGAGATGGGGAAGAGGCAGAAAAGGCTGGCAGGTGGTGTGGCTTGACCCAGAACAGCCCCACACTATCTATCAGTATCCCAAGCTGCAGTGTCCAGTCCCCTTTGTGCTGTGTATTTGGCCCATTTCTCAAAATATGACTGGGTCCATAATATACAGGGGCCACAATCCACTCTACAGGCAAAGTCCTGCCCTACCACTTTGAGGGGAGAAAAGCAAGCCTTGGAGTTGTGTATACACAAGGATTAAGTGGAGTCCTTCAGACTTAAAGAACAATGAAGGCCAAGAAGGGAGTGAGCCAGTGGGCCTGCAGGAGGCACGTGGCCACGCTGAGGAAAGAGTCAGCATTCTCCCCCCTTCCTCCATTACACTTCCTCTCCCACTCAAAATCAGACCTCCTGGGTCCTTACCATCCAGCCGTTATACTCTTTACCCCACCTGGCCGAGATCACCTATCCGCCCAGAGTGTCACCCAACTTTTGAGGACCTGGTCACCGGCTCATCGTCTTCCTCTGTATCCCCTGCCATCATCCTGGGTAACTTGAATGTCCACATGGACCCCAGCTTCCTCAGATCTTGGCTCCCCTGCGTCCCCATCCTCAGGGACCTTCTTTTTATCTCAGCCACCCACATACCGCCTGGAAATGTCTCCTATAAAATCTTAAACTTCAGTATCCCCCTCTCTTGGACCACAACTTCTTTCTTTTCTTCCCATAAAACCTGGCCTCCTTTCACTGAGATTTCTCCAATTCCCCCATTCTGTCTTGCTCATTCAGCTATGGGACCAGAGCACCGGCTTTGGACGAGGCACTCTGCCAGGCTGTCAGCTCCTTCCTGGCTCTCTTCCTCCCCTATCGACCCGCCCATGATGGGCCACATCATTCATTCTCCCTGGCACCCTCGATTCCCACACCCCCTGGCCCTGCCGTTCCCAGCCCTAGAGGAGTCCGGTCATCTGCGTTCCCCATCAGGATTCCCAGGCTGGGAGAAGGCTGAGGAAAATCACCCAACCGTGCAAACTGGTGCCACTCCAGAGTTATGGTCCCTGACGTCAGCCTAGCCCTCCAGGCTGCTGGGCCCCTGGTGGTCAGCTCCTGTTTTAAACCTCTACCACCTTCCAGGCTTCCGGCCTGCCCCTTCCTCCCTCACACAGCTGGATCAGAGAAAATAGAGATCCTCAAACCAGAACCACACCCCCTCAATTTCCCTCTCCTCCTCCTTTGGGCTTAACCCAGCCCCAAGCCCACCTATTTGCGATACCCTGTATTCACAATGCAGACCCCCAGCTCTCTCTTGGCGGCTGTGACACCATCACCCTCTTCCAGACCCCCTACTTTCTGATCGTCCCTTCCCTGTCTCTGCCACTCTCTTCTCCTCCTCGGCCCACTGCCTCTGTGTTGGGCTCCCAGGACTCCACCTATGACTGCT
Organism: Mustela nigripes; assembly: GCF_022355385.1. NCBI lineage: Eukaryota > Metazoa > Chordata > Mammalia > Carnivora > Mustelidae > Mustela > Mustela nigripes. The sequence continues at coordinate 112,504,168 of NC_081558.1, forward strand.
GATCTTGCCCTGGCTCCCTCCAAACTTTCTCCTCTTAACCCACGATTTCTCACTCCAATGGCTCTGATATCTGTAGCTCTCTGTCCAAGCTTGTCCTGCTGTCCCAGATGTTCGCCTATCTATCCTGCAGCAACACCAAATTCCCAACTAGGGCTCTTAGCTCTTGCCTCAAACCTCCAACCTCTCCCTTGCTGGATGTTTCCCTCCCTGGATGTTTCCCTGGGGCATCCCCATGCACCCAGTGCCCCAAGCTAGAGACCAGGGAGTCACCCGAGCTCCTTCCCATCCCCCTTTCCTGGTCACCACCTCCCATCCCTGTCTCCGAGATGGTGCCCAGACCCATCTAGCATGCAGCCACTCTTCTCCAGTCTATACCATCTTTGCAATGGCCTGCAACTGGTCTCTTTCCCTCCAATGGCTCCTTGCCCCTGACTCACGCTTTTGTATTTAAGCTAGACACTGTGGGACGGCTCATGGAGACCCTGACATGCACAAATCCAACCCCTCCCACCCACCTTTCCTGCCTCATGGTCTGCCACCCCAACCCACTGCCTCCAAGACACGCAGGAACTGCTGGGACACCCTGTCTGTGCATTTGGGGACCCCTCTGTCTAGAACATTCTCCCTCCCTCTTCCTGGGCTGGGAAAGATCACCCTCCAAGAGCTTGTTCAGCGGTCACCTCCCCAGATACCCCAGCCCCTCTGGCAGAATCTACAGGGCTCTTCTCTCCGTTCCCTTGTACTCAGTTACCCAGTCTATGCTGTGTCTTGGTTCCCATCTGGGGCCTTCATGAACCATACCTGCCAGGAACATTCTTCTCCATGCATTCACCATTGGTGTGCACCGTCTTTGACCTGACAACTTAAACATGGGCAGGCTGCTACCCAAGAGGTATTGGAGAACTCCCTGTGGCACAGCTTCACCAGGACTGGGTTTGATCAGACTTTTCCATGGGTGCCCATCTGGCGAGTATGTGGTACAGTCTCACTTGGATTTGAATTAGCATGTTCTTTTTTTTTTTTTTAATATTTTATTTATTTATTTGACAGTGAGAGATCACAAGTAGGCAGAGAGGTGGGCAGAGAGAGAGGAAGGGAAGCAGGCTACCTGCTGAGCAGAAAGCCCGATGTGGGGCTTGATCCCAGCCAGTACCCTGAGATCATGACCTGAACCAAAGGCAGCGGCTTAACCCACTGAGCCACCCAGGCGCCCCAATTAGCATGTTCTTGATTACTAACTGGGTCAGACACCTTCTCACTTATTTACTGGCCCCTTTGATGCTCAGGTCTGCCGTCCAGTTCTTCCGCTGGGTTGTCAGTCTCCCGCATCATCCTCTGTGGGGGTTCTTGACACCTTCTGGAGATGAACCCTTTGGTGGTGGTGCATGTTGCAAATCTTTTCCCCATTGGGACTTCCCTTTTCTCTCTTAGTGGTATCTTTGAAGAACAGAACGTCTTGATTTTAATGTACTCAAATGTATCAATCTTTCCCTTTATGGTTAGTGTTATTTTTGGGTATTGTTTGAGAAATCTTTCCCTACCCTGGGGTCATGGAGATATTTTTCTACATTGTCTTATAAAAGCTTTATTGTTTTTTCTTTTCATGTGGAGGGCCCTGTTCCACCTGGAATCCCACAACACCTCATACTTACTTCTCCAGCACCACGAACTCCATCTGTTCATGTGTCTGTCTCCCCAGCTACACAAAGACTTTCTTTAGGGCAAAGCACAAATCAGATTTTTAAGTCTTTGTATCCAGGGGTCCTAGTACAGTGCCCCCCACACAGTAGGCCCTCTACACACCCTGAAGTGCATGGATCGTAGGATCTAGGTCTAGCTGCTTCCAGATCAGAAGGCCCTCTCTTCTGAAAGCTCAGACCTTTGCTGACTGTGTTCAGGCCACAGGCATGCACCAAGCCCCTACTGTGTACAGGCCCTGGGCACAGTCTAGGGCTATGGAGCTAAAGATGGTGAAGTCTCACCACCTGGCCCCTGGCTTTCTGGCCCTGCCCAGAGGGCCACACACTGATTTGGGGAGTCAGACAGACCTGGGTTCAAATCCCAGCTCTATCATCTGTGTGACCTTGGGCAAGTCACTTCCGTTTTCTGGGGTTCCAGCTTTCTGCTTTGTTAAAGGGAGCACAACAGACCACTTCCATGATTGCTGTGAGGACTGAATGAGACAGAAAAGCAGGTGCCGGACACATGGTTGGTCGCCAAAGATTGTGGAGTCAATGAGAAGAAATAAATGAATAAGAGATTGCAGTGGGACAGGGGGTGCCCGGGGAGCTGGGATCGGGCAGGGGCCGCTGGCAGGAAGCAGGGGCCGCCTGTGGGCCTGTGGCAGGCCCTCCTTGTTGTCACAGTAACTGCTGTCAGCGAATGTCTCTGAGACAGGAATCCCCTTCAGGGCTCCCTTCCCCAGCCCACTGCATTTGTTGACTCAAAACTTCTCCACTGCCAATTTAGCCTGCAGTAGGAAGGGGGTTGGGAGGGGGAAAGAGGTGTAGGAGGGGTGGAACTGTATAGAAAGGGGTCTTTGTCTTAGCACTCTGTGGCATTTCAGAATTTCAGCAGTGGTTGTGTGTGTGTGTGTGTGTGTGTGTGTGTGTGTTTAAGCCTCCTAAAGAGTTGAGTGGGCTGCGCTTGCAGTGGGAGGTATCTGAATTAGACAGCAGGGAGGACTTCCAATGGGCTCTCTGTACTGAGTGGTGGAACAGTGGAATGTGTTGTCAAGGCCCTGGGGACTCTACCTGGGACTTAGGCACAGACACAGGGGCCTGTCCTTGTGAGGGTTTCCAAGGGACTCCACCTTCTGCTTCCCCAGAAGCTCCCTCCCTGTGAGCTGAGAGGCTCCATGTTCAGGAAGCTTCTCTGGACCCAGAAGCGGCTGGATCACCTGACTTCAAGGCAAGGCTTCTAGGGGGTTCTTCCCCTCTGCCATTCTGTCTTTTGGGTCCCCTATACTAGAGCTCAGGCAGGGGCAGCTCTGAATCCATAAGGGGCCAAAGCTGGCCCCAGGCTCCTCTCTGACTGGCAGAGAACTTCCATCCAGCTCCCGCTCAGCCTGCTTGGTACCCCAACTCCCAGTCAAGGAGAGGAGCCTCACTGAGAGGCCCTGGCCTCCTAGTGCCCCTACACCTGTCCTGGCCCCCTCCAAGCTTCAGGCTGGAGCTTTCTCCCCTCAAGACCCTCTCTGTCCCTTTAGGGGGCTTCTGCACTTCTTCCATTCTATGCATCTATGTGTTTGTCAAATTTCTCTCAGGTTCTCCCACACCCTACATCTGTCTGTCTGTCTGTGTGTGTCTCTCCTGACACCTGCTTCCCTCCCCCCTCTGCATCTTCCTGCCCTCCTTGCCTGTCTCCCTTTTTGTCTCTCTCTCTTTTCTTTTTTTTTCTTTTTTTAAAGAGGGGTGGGGAGGGCAGAGGAGGAGTGAGAGAGAGAATCCCAAGCAGGCTCCTTGAGCTCACGACCTGAGCCAAAGTCAAGAGTTGGACGCTTCACCAACCGAGCCACCCAGGCACTCCTGTCTCCTGTATTTTTCTCACAAGCTTTCTCTTCCTTTCTGTGACCCTGTTTCTATCTTTGTCTGGGTGTCTCTAAGCCTTTTTCGGTATCTCTGAGAGTCTGTTGGTCTCTCTCTCTTGGTGTCTGTGTCTCCATTGCCCTCTCCTTTTCATTCTGTCCCTCTCTCCGTCACCACATATCTGTCTCACCCACAGTCCCTGCCTAGGCCTCCCAGCCTCCGTCTCCGCCTCTCCCCCTCTGAGCCTCCCACCTCCTGGACTCTCAGCAGGCCAATGTCAGAGCCAGAGCCTGGTCAATAGCCCTACCTATGGCGTCAGGGACAGGCTTTGCCAGCAGCTGCCAGGTGACAGCCGCTCTTGGGATCCCTAGTCCTGCTCCGTGGACTGGGGTCATAGGAGGCAACCGCCCATCTTCACTCAGCACACTCAGCACACTCAGCACCTGCTGAGCACCCCTTTCTCCCCCTCTCCCAGACTTGAACTCAACACACACACACACACACACATACCTCCCTGCCCCCTCTGAAGTCCCTGAGCCCTGGCTGTGAGCCCAGCGCCACTCATAGTTCCATGGAGGTTCTCTGGCAGGCCGGCTGAGATGGCCCCCCTCTCATACACAGGAAGCACTACACAGGGCACAAGAATCTGAGGCCTGGTGTGGGCCACAGACTGGAAAATCCCAAAGGAAGAAGTCTATGTCAGAAAGGTCAGGCTCGTGCTGGACAGGACTGAGTCATGTGGGGAGAACATGCCGATGAGAGGCCCGAACTGGCAAAAGCATGGAGGTGGGAATAAGTAAGCGGTCCATGAAGGGCAGGAGTGTGCAGGCCAGAATTAAGATTTGTGTGAGCATCTGAGGGCAGCGAGAAGATGAAAAACTATCTGTCTGCTGGTAGGTAGAGGGAGGCAGGGCTTTCACAAGGGATGATAAAGAAGAGGGGAAAAGCATTGCAAGGTATGTGGCCAGGAAGAGAGGCTCAGATGGGCCTGCTGTGCTCAGGGAGGCCCTGGCTCTGCGTGGTGGGGAGTGGAACTGGGAGGGACAAGGCACAAGCACGAGGAGCCTGGTGGGCCACCCGAGGGGTCTCTCCTCAACCTGCTGTCTACCAGGGAAGGGTTTTGAGCAGGAGAGTGACACTGTCAGGTTTTATTGGTTTTTACTTTTTAATGCATTGCTGGCAGCTGTGTGGAAGATGGGCTGGCAGAGAAGGATACTAAAGGTAGGAGACCAACTAAGACCTACTGCAACGGTCCTGGCAAAAGCTAAGGAAGGGCCAACCAGGGCTGTGCTCCTGGGAGTGAGGACAAGAGAAAACTTGGAGGACACTGGCTGAGGGAGAATTTTGACACTCAGCCAGCAGGGGGGAAGGCAAGGAGAAGGGGGGGATGTTTGAAGTTTCTTATAAAGAGGAAGGGGTGGCATTTAGGGGAACAAACCAACTACTTCAGGTTTGACATACCTTTGGGGCTTCCTGGAGGTAGAGCTCTCTTCTCCCGGGCCCCTCTTCAACTCCTGGCAGTTGTGGAGACCCAGAGAGGACCCAGGTGGCACAGAGAGGCTGGGAGTTGGCAATCCGTGGAGCTGAGCAGAAGCTGAGCGTGGGTCTGATCTATTTCTGGCTGGTTCCAGCTCCAAAGCAAGAAAGGGGTAAGAAATGGCTTCGGAAACATTGCCTGGTGCCCTGTCTGGAGGACTGCTTCCTCAATGTCTTCTTACTCATGCCCCCTACACACCTGCACTCTTCACATACATACACACACCACTGGATCAGCAACACACCAAATGTTTCAGGCCAACCAACAAGTATTCTCAAATGCAAATTCCCTTCCACAGTCCCCATACAACTGCTCTCTGAGCAGCTGGAGGCAGAGCTTGTGGAGGGGGGCGGGGGGAGAACAGCAAAAATAAATCCCATTTTCTGCTCCTTTTCAGTGTCGGGCTACAATCCCCTACTAGCTTCCCTCCCTCTCCACAGATGGGGGATTCGACTGGCCTCAGGTTTGGCTCGGTCTCATGGGGAGGGTGACAGGCCAGGCAGGGACAGAGTCGGGGAGGGGTGGAAGTGTTCAGTGACAGGACTAAGAATAACAGCCTCCATCAGGCCCGGCACCCTCTTCCACTTGCCATGACTCAGGCTGTCCCATGTGTGCGGGAGACAGAGAGACAGATACAGAGTGTCTGCATGGGGCCCTGTGTGCCTGTGTATGGGACAGGGACTCTAGCAGGGGGCTGGGGACTGGGGGTTGGGGGCCAAACTGACAGGCACATGGCTTGGATGTGCCTGGGAGAGGCGGGAAACAGGGCAGCCCTGGGTGACAGCGAGCCAGCAGAGAGAGAGAGAGAGCAAGCTCTGTGTGTGTGTGTGGGGGGGGGGGGGGGGAGTGGAGGGGGGGGGGGGGGGCGGGGGGGGGGGGGGGCGGGGGGGGGGGGGGGGGGGGGGGGGGGGTGTTAGTGGCTGGAATGGGGGGGGCATGCTGTTGTGAGAGAGGCCGCTGTTGTGTGGGAGAACAGAGGACAGGCAGGGTGGGGTTGGGTCCCGGTGTGCGTGTGTGCACAGACACACATGTGGGGGTAGGGCGGTGGGGGCAGGGTGGTGGGGAACTGGGAAGTAGGCCTCGCTCTGCCTGAACCACAAAGCAGCCACGCACAAGGCAGTTCAGAGACTGCCTCTCCCCTCTGAACAGCCAGGGAAGAGGGAATGGGTGTGTGCACATGGGTGTGTCCAAGGATATGGAGTCTGTGGGTTTCATATGAGGGTGTGACTTGTATGAGTGTGTTAGTGCCTGTGTACGGGTATATCCGCACGAGTGTGTGTTAGAACGTGTCTCTTCGTGTCAAGTTTGTGTACATGTCTGTTTTTGTGTATGTGGCCTGTTTATGAGTCTTGTGTATGAATGTGTAGGTCTGTGTGTGAGCGTGTATGTGAAGGCATGTGTGTGTGTGTGCATGTGGTGGAGACCGATGACGGGATCCTCTTGCCCTCAGCCTGCCCAACCACGCCCATTGCCTCCAGCTCCCAGCAGATGGTGAGGAGACTGTGTGTGGGTCTTTAAATCCGCCCCAGCATTTCCAGTGGAGAGTAAGCTGAAGGGGGTGGTTGGGGGGGGGGGGGAACCACGAGGCTGCGGCACTTCTGCCCTTTCCAGAACAGCGTTTGCCGACCATGAGGACCTCACCCACCTACCTGTTCTCCAGCTGTTAGTTGGCAGGACAGTGATGCTTCTGTTTACCAAAAGCACCTGTCGGGGAGGGGCATACACTAGAATTCCTATATGTGAGTCACAAATGCCATGAGAGGGTCCTCAAACAGACTTACGGTGTCTTCTTCGTCGAGCGGTACGTCATGTCCTGCTTGGTGCCCCAGCGTTGTCAAAACAGCCGTCTGGGAGGACGGCTTCTTCCCAGGACCCTGCAGCCTGGACTCTAGGCCTTGCTTTCAGCAGCCGGAAGGGTCGTCCTACCCAGGTATTTATCCATCTGTAACATCACCTAGACGGCTTCTTTAATTCAGGACTTTATGAAACCAACTAAATGGTTCATTGAGAATGACTAAACTCAACCTTGGAAAGAAAATCATAAACATTTTACTACCTGGCTAAGCCAAGCATGATTACATGTGGAAACTATGGACACTACTCACTGGGATTTTGATATTAATTTCCAATTTCCTCCTCGCCGAGGAGCTGATGAAAACCCAGTCTCCGCGCTATCCAGGCGAGAATCAGCCTTGCCGCACACCGTCCACCCGAACTCTGCTGCTCCCCCCACCGCACCCCTCTGTCCCACTCCCCGCTTCCGCCCCTCTGCAGGGCCTTGCCCAACAGAGGCCAAGGGTGTGCCCACTCCGGGTTCATTTAAGTTAGATCTCTGTTCTCTGCCATTCTCCCTGAAATCGCCAGCAGCCCGCTGCCATGGATGTCCCTCCCTCGGTGAGCTCCCTGCTAAGCCTCTGCCCTCTGTCCTGTTCCCAGCACATGTTTGCCTGTTCTGGACTGGCCTTCCTGCTCTGCCACAGGGGCCATGTTTGACCCCCCATGGAAGAAAGGGAGCTGTGTTCCCCCCCCTTCTGAGCTGGAAGCAGAGAACTGTTTCCCCCATCTAGCAGGAACAAAAAGACAACTCAGCACTTCCCACCTCACCCCTTGCTGTCCCCTCCGATAGAGGAGACCTGCCACTCCCTACAGGGTGTTGAGTTTAACCTCCATGTTGCATGGAGCGAGCAGCTTCAAGTGGGAAATCACTCTGGTGTGGGGGTGGGGGGCCCGGAACAGGGGAGTGGGGGCTCAGCCCTGCCGCCCTGTGACTCGGGGCAAATTAGCTGATCTCCCTGTAAGAAGGGTAGGGTCGTACCTTTCTTGAAGAAAAGCAAAATTAAATGAAATAACCTATTCCTGTATAAAGGCCATGCATCTAGAAGGCATTCAGGACAGGACGCTTATCACGACTCCACAAATGGAGGGGATGTGGAGAGCATCCGTGGTTCACCCAACTTTGGCTGTCCATCATGTCCCCTGGAAAGCTGCTGAAGATACAGATCCCTGGGCCTGGGGGGCCTCAGCATCATCAGTAAGTCAGGCCTCACGCCTTCCAGGCACCCTGGCTTCAGGATGCCAGAGGGTGCGTGCCCACCTCCCGCCCCTTTCTTGCACTTCAGAGGCCCCCGGAGTCTGCCAGCTCCTGGGGACTCCCTCCCAGGAGAGGGCCCGATTGAGTTTGACATCGTCCTCACCCGAGAGCACCCTGGCGGCCGCTGTGGTTTTGATTACAGGCTGCCTGGCACAGGGTAGCCCCAGCCTGTTCGCCTAAACTGCCGGCACCAGGCACAGATGCTAATTACACGGGTAAGTACTTACAGATTTCCCAGGAACAACAAAGATAATTTGTTTGCTGCATGGCTTGTTAGGAGGGAAGCCGGTCTCTGGTGGCAGGGTGGCTTGCAGATTAGGCCCATGGTCTTTCACCTCCTCCTGCCCTTGCCTGCTGGTTCTCCCAGCTGTGCTGATTAGAAGCAGGAGAAATTAAGATCTCCCCCTCACCCGCCCCCCCCTCCCAGGCTGGAGGAGGAGGAGGGGAGGACGGAGGGGTCTGGCTGTGAGGCTAGGCCAGGCTGAGGACGTCTAGCAGGGGCCCCTGCCTGCCCAGCCTGCCGCATGTGAAGCCAGTGCAGACAATGAGCCAGGGTCTCCCTGTGGACATGCACAAGATCTCTGCCACTGCCCATGTGCATTGCGGACAAGCAGGCCAGGAGGCAGTGGGCAGAGGAGGAATGAGAAGGGGTCATGCACAAAGGCTGGGGAGCTGGGGCGGCAGAAGAGCTGGAGAGGGAACTTCCTGGGGCTCCCACAAAGAGTGGTGAGAGGGTGGCTGCTGCAGGGAGAGGTCCCCCTGGTCCTGGCCTGGACGCTTATGGAGGGGGCGGGAAGGGCACTCCATCCAGCAGAGAAAAAGGTCACGCCAGGTCCCGGGTTCTGAACAACATGGTGTAAAAGGAACTTCACCATGGAAATTAGCCAGAGCCCATATGCCTGAGCGCAAGGCCATGTGGCCCCATGAGAAGCCAGACATCGGGGCTGGAAGGGCGGGAACAGTCCTCTGCCTTGCTTCCTTCTGCCTGAGGGAGCAAGTAGAATGTGATAATTACTATAATTATAGTTAAGGTTGGTCTCCCTTATACTTTTATGTGTCTTAATGGTTTTACACATCAATAGTCACTATTTATGGATGACCTACTATGTGCCAAACAATGAAATGGGTGCTCTACATATGTGAACAGGCATATCAGGTAGAAGTCATTATGTCCAGGGGTGCCTGTGTAGCTCAATTGGTTAAGCATCTGTCTTTGGCTCAGGTCACTATACCAAGGTCCTGGGATCGAGCCCTACATTGGGCTCCCTGCTTAGCAGGTAGTCTGCTGCTCTCTCCGCCTCTCCCCCTGGCTTGAGCTCGCTCTCTCTCTCTCGCTTACTCTCTCTCTCAAATAAATAAAATCTTGAAAAAAAAATAAAGAAGTCATTAGGTCCATATTACAGATGAGGAAACTGCTGTTCAGTTAAGTACCTTGACAAAGTCACACCGAAAGAGGCAGAACAAGGATTTGCCCCAGGGCCCCATGTCTTCCTCCCCAGCCCCAGGTGACAAGCATCCCTTGATGGGCTCCTCCGCATGGGACCCTGGGGTATAGTGAGGCCCAGAATGCAGTGTCTCCCTCCCAAGCACATGGCTTTCGCAGAGAAGCTGGTGAATGGGAAAGGCTGGAGAGGGAGGATGAGTTCTAGGTCCCCTAAGTCAGGTGTGTGGGTGAGGAGACTTACAGGGGCTTCCCCCCTTCTTCTGGGACAGTGGCCACTCCAGCAAAATAGCCTTGCTGTGTTCTGGTGAGAAGAACCCTCATCCTGGGCCTCACTGCCCTCCCTTCCCCTCTCACCCAATGTCCTTCGGCTGCCAGAGGCTTTGAAGGCAGATGGAAGCTCTGCCTGTGGGGGCTGGGAACCTGGTCTCCACCTAGTGCAGAAGCAGCCAGTCCAGGGTGGGTACAAGACCTGAAGGGCTAGCCAGCTGAGTTGCGGGGGGTGGTCCATAAAATGACAATGCCAGCCCTTTGATCCCCCGCTCCCCGTGGCCCAGGACTTGATCTCACACTGCATCTACTTTATCTTTTCATGCTGCTTTCACTAATCATCGTGCCTCTATATTCCCCTTAAAAACCAGGGAAAAGTTGCTTGTTTAGGAGAATTTGTTCCAGGTAAGTGACTTCTGCCCATGGCCACCCCCTCTACCTCTCCTCTTCTATCCCTGGGCCAAAGACTTCAACCCCTTAGCTGCTGAGAAAGAAAGCTCTCCTGACATCATTAGTGTGGCCAAGACAGCCCAGTAACACATATTTGTGTGCTTTCCAATTAAGGTGATTCATTAAAGCTCTGGCAGAGTTCATTTTTATTCCTTGATAAGAACTTTCAAATAAATACATTCAGCCATGGAAAGAATCCTTTGACAGAGCACATGTCCTAATTTTGGCTTAGGGAATGCAGTCCTCAAATTGTCAGCTGGGAATGTGCGGGAGAGACGTGGGGGCAGTTTTGCAGCCTGTGTACAAGGGAGGTGAGCAGACCCACTCGACCCCGGCCACTTGGCAGGGAGCAAGGGAGCTCTGGTTTCACCCTGGGGGCCTGGGGACAGCATCCAGGCTCCCAAGGTCTCAACAGGCCCAGCAGCCTCGGCGCACACCGTGTTGCTGCCCAGCAACAAGCCTCGGCTATAGCTTGTGTTGTGAGTGAGTAGGGAAGAGGACCCCGCATTCCAGGCACCAGGCCTCCACAGAGGAGACCACGTGGCTACAGGCTCGCACCTTGACGGAGATTTGACATGCTGAGTCTCTCCTCAGCTCTGCTCCATGATTTGGGCCCCTTGATGCTCCTTTCTAAGATTTGGTCACCTTGAAATGGAAGACATTTCTCAGGCACCTACCCTGTTAACCAGATTTGCAATTCTAAATCTTGCCAGTGACCCCAATTGGCCCATTTTACAGATTAAGATGAAGAGATTTTTACTCAGAGAGATGGACTTGACCAAGACCATAGGACTCTAAGGGAAAGATCCAGAATGAATCCAGGACTCTTGGCTCAGGATTCTCTTGAGACATCAAAGGGAGCCAGTGACTGGTTCCCTGAATACAAGGTCCTGTCCTGGTAGCTGCTCCTGAAAAAACAAACAGGACTCAGAGACCGTAGGAGCAAGCCTCAGACTTGGAGGCCTGCTGGGAGGATCCAGAGTGAGAAATGGGACACCACCCAGACTGTGGGTGGGCAGGCAGTAAATGTACTCGGCTGCAGACATCCAACTCTCCACTTTTAAGAAATAGGACTGAATTCTAGTGGAATGGAACTAGAATCTAAGTCCCTGATCTGAGGAGATTGGGCATGGTGGTAGAGTCCTATATCTATTAGGAAGCATTTGACTACAGGAAACCGAAAATCTGACTAACAATGGTTCAGTCAAATAAGGGGTTGTTACTCCCACAAAACAGGAAGCTAGCGGAGGTGATTATGGTATTGATTCAGCCACTTAAACAGTAGCATCAGGGATCCAGTTTCTTTTGTCTTACCTTTCTGCCACCTTCACTAGGCTGGCTTTTCATCCTCATGTTTGTCTAGCTTTATGATATTAATGTGGCTGCTGCAGTTCCAGCCATTGCATCTGCATTCAAGGCAAGAAGGAAGGAGAGATGGTATCAATGGCATTTTCCCCCTTAATCAGGAAATCAGAAGACTTCAACTTCCCAGTTGAGAGGTTTGATAAGCAGGTTGAAAAATGTAGAAGGAAGGAAGGAAGGAAAGAAAGGAGGGAGGGAGGGAGGGAGGGAGGAAGGAAGGAGGGGACGTAGGAAGGAAAGAAAGAAGGAATTCTTCTTAAAGCCTTTCCTTAAATCTTTTTGGACAGAACGGAGTCATGTTGTCACTTTTAGCTGAAAAGAAGCTGGGAAGTAGATTATCTGGCTTTTGCCTTCCATGGTGAGAGAATAACAAGCCAGAAGGTGATTGAGAATAGCTAATTGAGTTTGCCACCAACAGAAACTGCCACAGACTTCTCCATCTTAGCCATGTCATGGCATTCAAGGGATAAATCACAGAAGTCCTGGCCCATGCACCTTTACATAGGCTGTTTCCTGGAACTGGGACCCCCATCCCATTTCTATACCTCTCATATTTGCCTAACAAAGCCCTCAGTGTATTCTGGAACTATACTTTTAGAAGCAATTTGGCAACATGTATCAAGGGCCATAAAAGTGTTCATAAATTTTGACCCAGTATTTCCACTTCTGAGAATTTATTTGTTCCAAGGAAATAACCCAAGGGGTGGGGGGAGCTACATGCTCCAGGATGTTCACTGCAGCTTTAGAAATAAGAAACAACCCAAAGATCCAACAGTAGGGGAATGAGCAGTCAAATTGTAGTACACTCACGGGATGCCACATTGCACAGCCATTAAGAGTGATCGTTATAAATGTTACTTAATAATATAAGAAGGGCTATGATATCATGTTATATTAAAAAAAAAAACTAAACACAGTGGGGCAGCTAACTGGCTCAGTTGGAAGAGCATGCAACTTTTGATCTCAGGGTCATGAGTTTGAGCCCCACATTTGGTATAGAGATTACTTAAAGAAATAAATAGATAAATAAACTTTAAAAATAACGTTTAATCAAAGACATTATTAAAAAAAAAAAAAAAAGGAGGGGTGCCTGGGTGGCTCAGTGAGTTAAAGCCTCTGCTTTCGGCTCAGGTCATGGTCCCAGGGTCCTGGGATCAAGCCCCGCATTGGGCTCTCTGCTCAGCAGGGAGCCTGCTTCCCCCTCCCTCTCTACCTGCCTCTCTGCGTACCTGTGATCTCTGTCCCTCTGTCAAATAAATAAATAAAATCTTAAAAAAAAAAAAAAAAAGACATTATTCAAATTGCGTACTTGTCTTAGTCAGCCCGGGCTGCTATAATACAATACCATAGATTAGGTAGCTTAACCAACGGCAATTTATTTCTCACATTTCCGGAGGCTAGAAGTCCAAGAGGTCGTTAGGTCGTTGCCAGCAGTGTCCATGCCTGGTTAGAGCTCTCTTTGGGTTGCAGATGGCTGTCTCCTCACTATGTTCTCACGTGGTCTTTCCTGGGTGTATGAACAGAGAGAGAGAGTTCTGGGGTCTCCCTTCTTAGAAGGCACTATTCCCACCATGAGAACCCTATTCTCATCACTTCATCTAAACTCAATTTTTATCTTCAGAGACCCCATCTCCAACTAGTATCACACTTGGGGTTCGAGCTTCAACATAGGAATTTTGTAGAACACAATTTGGTCCATAGCAAACTTACCATATGCCTGCCTTGTGGACAAAGACTTGAGGGGATTTCACAAAAGTTATTGGCTCGGGGTGACGGGATTATGGGTAGTGTTTTGTTTGTTTGTTTGTTTGTTTTCTGTCATTCAAAATTTCTGTAAGGGTGTTAGGTAGTTTGTAACATAATATGTGTGGTGGGGGTGTCAAAAAAAAGGATCCATCTTTCAAGTGTCAGTGCAAATGCCTCCTCCTCTAGGAAGCCTTCCTTTGTTCTTCCTCCAAACACATTTTCTGAAGTTCTTATTATGCTGGACCATGCACTTTCCTGGAGCAAGGGCCATGAGCAATTCCCCTTTTTTCCTGACTATGAGAGACCAAGTGGCATAGGTTGAGAATCCAGTGTGATGGAGAGGGTGAAGGATGGGTGATGTGAGCAGTCAGGAACCAGGCATGGGAACCAAGCAACAGGGGTCACCAGCAGTTTCAGACTTGAAAACTAGGGACACAAACTACTGGCCACTGAATACGAGCCAGTCTTTCTATTTCTTTTTAATTTATTATTATTATCATCATTATTATTATATAAGTAATATAGGTACACATGCTCACTGTAAAAAAATTTTTTTTATTTCAGCTAAAGCCTACCTTGGCTCCTCCTACTCCCCTCCTCAAGGATTATCAGCTTGATATGTACCTTTCTAGAATCTTCCTCCTCATGCACCTCATTTCAAAATCCGTGTTCACATAGATAGAGCCATATTGTTCTGTGACCTGGTCCTCTCTCATAATAAGACCTTTTCACTTCAGTGTGCAGAGGTCTACTTCATTTGTTTGGGCTGCTGAAAACCAGCGCTAATGTGGATATTCAGAAATGGAGTTAGTGCTTTAAGAATGAGCGTTTTGGGTCGTTTCTGACTGTCCACACTCCTATCACTGCCATCCTGGCCCCCCGGGCCTGGGCCTCTTTGTGTGGCTGGAGCCAGTCTCCAGGCAGAGACGTGAAATTGCTGTGGCGAAGAGCTGGGACATTTTACCTTTTCACAAGTGCTGCCAGACATTGTTCAAGAAACACCACAACCAGTTCCACTCTTACCAACAGTGAAAAAGGTGTTTGTTGCCCTGAAGTTGTTACCAGCGGTCGTTATTGAGAAAATTTGGAAGATTCTGCAGATTGGATGAGTGAAAAATGTTACCTCAGTGCTGTTTGACTTGCATTTCTTGGATGACTAGAGCAGCCAAGCCTGTTATATACTTAAATGGCCCTCTTCAGCTCCTCTGAGGTGAGCTGTCTGTTCCTGGCAATCACTCATTTTTTCTACGGTGGTTTATCTTTCACTTTCTCTGTAGACTTTCATTCTACACCCAGAATGTCCACCCTTCCAGTTGTATATGTTATGGATGCCCTCTTCCAGTCTGTCACTTGTCTTTGAATGGTATTTATGGTGTCTTTTGTCATACAGCAGTTTTAGATTTAGACATAATCAATGTTAGCAGTCTTTTCCTTTATGGTTTCTGTTTTATGTCTTGCTAAAGAAAGCCTTTCCTACCCCAAGGTTACAAGCGAGTTCTCCTATATTTTCTTTTAATAGTTTTATAGCTTTGTTTTTTCACATTTAGCTCCCCGATCCATCTGGAATTTATTTAGTGAATAGTATGAAGCCGGAATCAACTTTCTGCTTTCTCACAAGGATAGCCAACTGTCTCTATGGTATTGATCGAAGAGCACATCCTTTTCCTACGGCTTTTAAATGCCACTTCACCACGCACTGAATCCTTCTTTGTACAAGAATCCTTTTTGAACTCTGTGTTCTGTGACCTTGATCCACGTGTCTTGTCGCAGGCCAGCACACCACCATTTTAATTAGTACAGCTGGGCCATGTTTTGCTATCTGTAGGGCATGTCTCCCTCATTGTCCTTCTTTTTCAAATATTTCTTGGTTACTCCGACACGGTTATTCTTCCAGATTAGTTTTAGGATCAGCTTGTTACATTTCACACACACAGGTCCTGTTGAGATTTTGACTGGCATTATATTGCATTTATAGAATTCTTCGGGCAGAAGTGACATCTTCACAGTTTCACATGTTCTCACCCAAGAGCTCTCTACTTAGGGCTGCTTTTTGGTCTCAGGTCTGATTCTGAGACCAATTCAGAACTCAGCTGCTTCCTAGCCCTGTGGTCTGGGGTGGGGCTTGGCCTCTGAGTCCTGGCTCCAACATCTTTGAAGTAGGAATACTGCTTCCTGTCCAGCGATGACGGAGGATTGACTGGGAGCAAGCGCATGAAAACACTGGATTGTGAGCACCTTGTTTAAGTCAACGACTCAGGACACTGAGTTCTTTGAACAGTCCTAAGAGGAAGGGGAAAGCACAATGTTTTAATTTCAGTAGACTACCGGGGTACAGGATAGAAGGTTGGCACGGAGCGAGAGTCAAAGAACCAAAACATTGATCAGTGTGTTAGGTACTTTACCTGTACTACCTCATTTGTCCCCAAACCAAGCCCGTGAAGTGGGTCTTATCATCTTTTTATAGTGGAGAAAGCTGAGACTCAGACGGTGACCTGTCTGGCCTCAGAGGCAAAGCTCTACTAAGTTGTAACCTGTACCCTCGGTCCCGCCCAGTTTCCTGGTCATCAAGCCAGAGCGGCTAGCCAGTCTGCTATGGTCCTGTCTGAAATCTGGTAAGCAGAGCCTAGACTTAGACCCAAGATACACATGTGAGCCTTCAGCACTTAGCCCAGTAGCTAGCACATATCAGGAGTGTGTTGAATTAGATTGGGACAAAGGCCAAATGTCATCATGTGAATGCCACAGATAGTACTGTAAGGGCTAGACAAGCTCAGAGGAAGAAAAGGAGGCTGTGGGCCAGAGAAATCAGGGAACGCTCCCACGCAGAAGTGAGATTGGAAGTTGACCCTAAAAGATGCAGAAGATTTAGACAAACATATGAGGACAGAGCATTCCAGAAACCAAGCTAGGATGGCCAATCAGGTGAAACTATCTGGCTGCACGGGCAGCGAGTGTGAACAGAGAAAGGCACGTGTTGATGACTGAAGCCTTGTCTAGTTGGATGGTGTCTTCAGGCTGGAGCAAGGCTAGGAGGCCAGAAATTCATGGACCTGGTATCTTCTAGACCCATCTAGTTCCTCACAGTGTCCTAAGGCTAAGCTTCTCTTTCCACATGCAGCCCTCACCACCAGTTGCCATGGCACCAAAACACACAGAGAAGCCATGGGAAGCAAGCTGGGAGGGGCAGGAAGGGGCTGCTTTCCTGAGGCCCTCTGCCTGCCCCATACTACAGCCTGACCTTCTCTCTGACCCTGTCACCCCACTCCAGACATACATGTGGGCACCCGAGTATGAGCTGTGTTTCTTAAGTGAGTGCCTCAGCCTCTCTGCACTTGGGATATATAGTTTCCAGGTATGCACCAATTCTCCTGGTCATGGGGTGGTCCATTCTGCTCCCGGCGGCAACAGGAACAGCCTCACGGCACAGCCACCATTAACACCTTCACACACTGAGGAAAAGAGAAGAGGAACGGCCCAGCACGTGCCAGGTGCTTTCTCTAGACTTTGCCAGGTTGAGTTTTAGAGGCTTAAAAAACCAAAGCACTTTAGCGCAGGTCCTCTAAGAAGCCAGGCCCTGAGGTGGGATTAGAGATATGCCAGAGATTTATTTGTGGAAACATCTGTGAAAGAGAAACGAGCCAGAGAAGCACGGAACTGTCAAACCGTGACGTGGGTCTGACCTCTGTGAGGGAGAGAGTGAGGGGTGGATAGTCAGACGGGCAAAGTCTCAGGCTGCAGCGTGGTTCTAAGGAGCATTCAGCCAAGCCAATAGAAGTCCTTGAGCTAAAGTTGTCCTCTGGTATGGGGCCATCTTCAGTGCCCCTGCTGTGCTCAGTGTTCAGCGGGGAGCAGCCCGTGGGAAGGTGTGGCTTCCGACCAAAGCACAGCAAAGCACAGCATCTGGGGCCCTTGGTCATCTAAACTCCCCACGGGAGATCTGAGGGGTGCACTTCCATGGCTGCCCCCAGAAGCTATGTGACACTACCCCCTTCGAGATTCTGACGTGAGTTAAGCTCAGGAGAGGCTGGGTGTCAAGGCAGAAAGATGAGGAGCTCGGGCAGACCTCCCTGTGGGGCTCTCCCACTCCCTGTGTGGCCACAGTCTGTTGTGTCACTCATCCAACTTTCAACTTTCTGCAAAATAGGGCAACAAAACCTTTTTTGGTGAGTTGCTAAGAAGATGACCTAGGACCTGAAACCCTCTCTCCCCATCTCTACTGCGGGAAAACTAGATGCAACTAATTGAATGAGAGCCTAGGTCAGAGGCCCAGAGCGGAAAGCTCCTTCCTATTCCCTAAGGAGGGTCAAGAGGTCAAAAGACTGGGAAACAAGGACAGAAAGAAAAGCCTCCTTGAGGCTCAGGCAAGGTAGACATAGAGGTGGTACTGTCACTGAAGGGGAAAAGTACAGATTGTTCTTCACCATCTGGATACTAAGTGCTTCATAATCTCACAGAACTGTGTAGGTTCTAGCCCTGTATCAGGCTCCCTGCTGGGGGTGGAACCTGCTTAAGATTCTCTCCCTCTCCCTCTGCTCCTCTCCCGGCTCACACGCGCACTTTCTCAAATAAATAAATAAATAAAATATATGTTCTACAAAATTTCAAAAAATTTTTAAAGATTTTATTTATTTGACAGAAAGAGACACAGTGAGAGAGGGAACACAAGCAGGGGGAGTGAGAGAGGGAGAAGCAGGCTTCCCGCCGAGCAGGGAGCCCCATGCGGGGTTTGATCCCAGGACCCTGGGATTGAGCCAAAGGCAGAGGCTTAACGACTGAGCCACACATGTATGCAAGTCTTTCAAATTTTTGTCTCAAAATAAAAAGTTTATTTGCAAGATATATCAGTTAAGAATGCCTTCAGCTGCAAATATCAAAAGATCCAACTAATTGTGTCTTTTTTTCCCCAACTGATTATGTCTTAAGCAAGCAAAGCATTTAATTACCTCACATAATAAGAAGCTGGAAGGTAGAGCGATCTGGGGTTTGTTTGGTTACTCCATAATGTCACTGTGCTGAATCCAGGTCTCTGTGCTTCTCTTGACCTTTGTCTCATGGTCATAAGATGGATGTCGCAGCTCCAAACGTTATACTCTCACCGAATAGTGTCCCAAAGAAGAGGAAAGGGTGAGGTATACATGAGGCCATTGACCTCTCATTTCTTCTTTTCAGAGAGAAAAACCTCTTCCAGAAGTCCCCTAAAGACTAGTCCTTCATGTCTCACTGGTCAGAACTAGACCACTCCTCAACCAGTCACTGGCAAAGGTATCTCCAGGCACGTGCCTGCCTGAACAAGACCGAGGTCTGTTAGCAAAGAAGACTCCAAGAAATAGCTCCTGAGTAGGCAATGGGAGTATCTTCCACAGGCAGAATTTCTGGAAACAGAATGAATCTTTCTGTCCTTCTGAGCATAGCTAAGGGCTTGCACAATTACATAAACACATATAGTGTAATGGGAACAACGATAAATAACGTATGTGACACAGGAGTCAGGCTAAGAAAGGAACCCATTCAATCAATGAAGGGCTGTAGTGGACACAGCCCATTACAGTGAAGCTGACAGACTCTTTGTCCTGGAGGTGGGAACAGGTCCGAGGAGCCCTCGCAGAATCCCTGTCTGAACAGAGCACTGCCAGATGAGTAGGAGTTCACTAGGTGAATGGAGCTGGAGATGAGCAGACTCAGCCCATGAAAAGCTGTGTCTGTGCAGGTGAACAAATGGTTCAGTATTCTTAAAGGTTAAAGTTGAAGAATGAGCAGTAAGTTGAGGCCAGATCATGCAGCGGCCGGGAATGTGGATAATGAGGAGCCACCGAAGTTTTAAGCGGGAGACTGACTGAAATAAATATTGTCTTTTTTAAAAAATATTTTATTTATTTATTTGAGAAAGAGAGAGAGAGTATGAGCAGGGTGGGGGCAGGGAGAGGGAGAAGCTGACTCCGCACTGAGCAGGGAGCCCAACTTGAGGCTCGATTCCGGGGTCCCAGGATCATGACCTGAACCAAAGGCAGATGTTTCAACGACTGAACCATCCAGGCATCCCAAAACATTCACTTGAAAGTGATCCCATGACAACATGAAGGGTTCTTGAATACATTTTGCTAAGCAAAGAATACAAACTACATAATTTCATTTACATGAAGTTCTGTAGAACAGTCAGAACTAACCTCTGATGAAAGCAGTCCGTGGAGTGATAGACCGTGGGAGAGGGGTTGGCCGAAATGGATCACAAGAAACTTGAAGGAATGATGGAATTTTTCTGTATCTTTATTGGCGTACTGGTTCCACAGATGTAACATATTTCTTGAAATTCGTCAAATTGTTCGCTGAAAATATGTGCATTTTATTGTGTATAAACTTTACCTCAACTTAAAAAAAAAAGTATTGGTAAGACGTATCCTGGTGGGTGGGTTCCAGGAGAATCTGAGCGTGGAGAGCCAGTGAGAAGGCTGTGGGTACAGTCACTGAGGAAGATCCCAGGGCCTTCACTGAGGAAGAAAGCAGGAGCAGAGGAGGGGCAGGGCTGAGGGCAGGAACAAGGCTGTTTGAGGCAATGGATCTGAGAGGGGCCTGGAAGGGAAAGAGAAAGTTTCCCATCTCATTATTCTGTCTTCTCACTAGGAAGAATAGCATCAGTCACTGAAACAAAGATTCCAAGAGAATGTAAAGGTTGGGAGTAAGGAGGAATGAGCTCAGATGTGGAAACACTGAATTTGCAATGATCTGTACTGTCTTTGGGCCACGGAATACATGGATCTAGATTTCAGGGAAGAAGATGAGCCAGAGAGAGTCTGGTCCTAGATGTATGGAACATGGGTCATCCAAAAGGACCAAACTGTGTGTGACTAGGTGGGAAGAGACAGGAGGGAGAGAGCCCTGGGGAGTACCAACATCTAAATACTCATCAGGGGCACCTGGGTGGCTCAGTGGCTTAAGGCCTCTGCCTTCGGCTCGGGTAATAGTCCCAGGGTCCTGGGATCGAGCCCCACATCGGGCTCTCTGCTCAGCAGGGAGCCTGCTTCCTCCTCTCTCTCTCTGCCTGCCTCTCTGCCTACTTGTGCTGTCTGTCAAATAAATAAATAAATAAATAAATAAATAAATATCTTTAAATACTCGTCAGAAGGAAAGATTCTAGCTCAGGAAACTACGAAGGAAAGGTAAAACACAAGAGAAGGGCTGAGGTGGCAGGTGTGTCAGAGGCCAGAGGGAGGAAGGAGGTCAAGGAGGGGAGAGGGGTCAGTTGTGTTAAATGCTTCCAAAATGTCAAATAGCCTCAGAGACACATATGAATAGATCTGAGAATCACTTATATGAACGAAAAAGAGGCTGCATTCAAATTCCCATCTCCTGACACTGGAACCGGGGCTGTTTGTATATAGCCTTTGAATCACTGTGCTCCGAAAGAACAGAGAAAATGCAGGAGATTCGGGGTTCCTGGCTGGCTCAGTCAGTGGAGTGTGCAACTCTTGATCCCAGAGGTGTGGGTTTGAGCCACGCATTGCGTGGGGAGATTACTTAAAAATAAAATTTTAAAAAGTAAGAAAATGTGGGAGAGTCTACAAAGGCTCATTTTGGGGCTTTTTGTTTTATTTTGTTTTCAGTCAGTCAGCACTATCCATCAAGTTTCCAGGTTTAAATAAACTGCGGTTCACTTGAGCAGTGGAGCACTATGTGACTGTTTAAAATAATGAGGCAGACCTGTACATATTTCTGGAAGATGCCCATATTGCTGACCACATGTTTTGTTCAAGGAAATGATACACCTGGGAGGCTATCCATCAAAATGTCAACAAGGTTAACTGAATGGTGGGATTATGTGTGATTTTTGAAACTATCTTTAAATGTTTGCTAATCTGTATTTTCCATGTTTTCTAGACATAAAAAAATTTAATTGTGGGGCACCTGGTGCCTCAGTCAGCTAGGCGTCTGCCTTTGGCTGGGGTCATGATCTCAGGGTCCTGGAATAGAACCCCATGTAGGCATGATTGACAGGCTCCCTGCTCAGCGGGGAGTCCGGCAGCTTCTCCTGCTGCCCCTCCCTCCTGCTCCTGTTCCCTCTTTCTGTCTGATAAATAAATAAAATCTTTTAAAAAAATTTAATCTTGGGGCATCTGGGTGGGCTCAGTGAGTTAAGCCTCTGCCTTCGGTTCAGGTCATGATCTCAGGGTCCTGGGATGGAGCCCCGCATCAGACTCTCTACTTAGCGGGGAGCCTGCTTCCCCCTCTCTCTCTCTCTGCCTGCCTCTCTGCCTACTTGTGATCTCTCTCTGTCAAATAAATAAACAAAATCTTTTTAAAAATAAATAAATAAATAACAATTTAAAAAATAAAAAATTTTAGCCTAGAATGTAGAGGTTGCTTGGCTGGATCCTGGGAAAGAAGAGAACAGCCCTATCTTGAGGGGGAGGTTCAAAAAGGGTTCATGGACTTTCCCCTGTCACAGCCGTGGCAAGGGAAGGGATGGAGTCCTGAGCCTCCTCTCGGGGATGCAGGGACACCTGTCCGCCAGGCTGGATAAAGAAGTCTTCACTGAGGAAGCAAGTTTGAAGACAGAGGTAGACAACTGGGAGCACTGGGCCCCTGGGGAGGCACAGAAAAGGGGCCTAGAACAGGACCATCCTGACTAGAGTCGCCCAGACGGCTGGGAGTCAGGAAGACCATGGGCCCTCATGGAGGACAGAGGCTCTGCCTGCCCCACATGGCCAGTGCCAGAGGTCGGTCTCTGCCCCTGTGTCTCCTGTTCTGCCCAGAATGCCCTTCAATATCCCCCTTTCTGGCAAACGCCTTCCTAACTTTAAAGACCTTGCTCTTGTCTGGTTTTCTTAGAGGAAACCTCCCCTACTACAGAAGCAGAGCATATCACGTACACACCGTTGTCTTCATGCCTTGTAAATGCCACTTCTTTGTAATTAATCTGATTTCAGGTCCGTGTACTGGATTTGGTGGTGCACTCCCTCGGGTCATCCTCACCCTGACTCGCCACCCTGTAAGCCTGCAACTGGCCAGGCCCCAGACAAAAACCTAAGTTCTAGAAGTAATGAGGGAGTCTGAGAATGAACAAATGGGTCCCTGCACACGGAGAGCCTCCATGGTAACCAAACAGTCCTGGTAAGTGTCTACACCCAAACTCGGCACCAGTGACCACATCCAGGTGCCCCGCCCCGCCCCCTGTGCTTCCCCAAGTATGTGTCCTGGGGAGCAGGTGTCAGCTAGCTGTGACACACACTGATGCCGCAGGAGGATGGCAGGGCGTATGAAAACGGTGACTGCCACTTGAGAGAAAGGGGAGAAAAGCAGGAACTCAGACAAGATCCAGAAACTGGCCCCTTCTAAAAGCTTTCCACACCGAGCTTTGGGAACCAAGATGAAAAGCCTAAATACCGAGCTGAGGAACCAAAGGCACTCTCTAAGGAGAATTGGACATTTCCACATAAGGCAACAAAATTAGGAGACGAGAAGAAAACTCTCCTGATGTATAAAACAGCTAAGAGAGGCCCGGAGATTACTTGCTAGTTATGCAGAAAGCTTCCCAGAGAACTGAAATGAAAACGGCCGTGCCAAAGAAAGTGGAAATCAGGCCAGGTTACGAAGGAGGGGTACATACAGAAAAATAACAAAAGGCTGTGGAGATAAAAATCAGAAGAGTCGTTCAGGGAAAGAAATGAGATACAACTTGCATAAGGCAGCAAAAGAATGAGAAAAACATTTTCTAACTGTAACAGGCCAGCGAAAGGGGATAAGGAGATTGCTGGCTCCTTTTGAGCAAGGAGGAAAAGCCTATAAGCAATGACACTAAAAAAGCAGAGGCTTTTATTTTTTTTCTTAGCCTAAAAAGGTCAGCTGTGATCTGAAAACTGAAAGAGGCACCACATGGGATCATGAGAAGGCAGGAAGCCAAGAGGGAACGAGGAAAGAACTTGTGTATTCACATTCACGGGCACTGATGACTTACGTGCTTAGGTACTTAAGGAATTGGCCCAAGGTGGAGTCAGATCCCTAGCTCTCGCTCTGAGGGGATTTA
This sequence comes from Mustela nigripes, assembly GCF_022355385.1. Lineage (NCBI taxonomy): Eukaryota > Metazoa > Chordata > Mammalia > Carnivora > Mustelidae > Mustela > Mustela nigripes. Next base: position 112,527,610 of record NC_081558.1, read on the forward strand.
CGGAGAGCTGGTGAGGAGCCTGGAGACAGGGGGAGACCTAGGCCGCCTGTCCTTACCTCTTTTTAAACCCGGGGGAAAGCAGATGCCTCTGAAGTGCTGGGCCCATCAGCCACGCTGCTATAATAGAAAACTACTGGGACACGTCGTCAAAAAATCAATCTGCAAACACTAGGTCATAAGGAATTAGGTAATAACCAGCACTGCTTTCCAAAGAACACATTCTGTCAGAGTAATCCAATTTCCTTCCAGGACAGAATGATGGGCCTGGTAAATCAGGAACGGCAAGAGACACATAATCTTCCTTCACTTAAAGAGCACGGCATTTAATTTCGTCTTCTGTGAGACGTCTCAAAAGCAAAACTGGGGAAACGGGGTCTACGGTTGGGCCTTTCTGGGGTGGGACAAATGAAGAGACGTCGAAGGGTTAACCCGAAGAGCAGTTCTTTATATTCTGTGTAGTGTAGATGGAGTACAGTGCACGGCAGGCGACAGAAGGGTTAGGGGAGTGAGGGGTGGTGATGATGGTGGAGATGTTCCTGGGGATGGTGATGGTGGTGCTGGTCACGGCCGCAGCAAGCAAACCCAGACAGGACATGGTAAATCCGCGTTTCACAGCCGTGCTTTCAGACATGCCTGATGAACACCCACACTAACTTGTTCTTCCCACATCTTTGCTGAAAGAAGTCGGCATGAGATTCTAGGCCATTCTGACTGCCCCACCATTATCCCATTAATCCTGGGGCAACGAGACCCCTCTGCCCAGATAGGATGGAGGCCCAGGGACCCCCAGAGGCATGTGCGAGGGGAGGATTTCCTCCAGTCCAAAGGTGTGGGCACAGCCTGAGAGCACCCCCTCCCCAGACAAGGAGAGGTAAAAGACTCCCAGGACCAAATGGGAGCAGGCCATCTGTGCCTAAGGGCTCCGTTAGCTGGAGGCCCTGGGAGTACCCCCACCCAGGAAGCTGTGCAAGAGAGGGGTCTGGGCAGGACTTCTGCGGGTTCTGACTTTCACACCTTTTTCCAATCTGAGTTCTATTATTGCAAAGTCTAGGGGTTGGGAACAGTGGGCTAAAGACTTACCTCCACTCTGGTTTCTGCCAGGATGTGGCTGTTTGGTTGAGTGGAAATAAAATTAAAATACCCCCAGGTCTGTGGGCCATTGTGCCTCCTAAGCCCTGGAGGCCACAGAGGGCTGTTGCTGGAGTTGGCTGGGGGCTTCGTGGAGTGTGTGGTGTAAGAGGGGGTCACCAGCACGGGTTGGACTCCCTGAAAACATTCTTGAGGCTGCAAACTTGGCTCCAGATTGAACACATTCTTGCCTACCTCCTTGCTGTCTGCATGGCCCCAACTGGCTGTGTGACCTTGGGGAAGCCCTTGAACCAATTTGGGCCTCATGATATTCTCTTGTACCCTAGAGAGCTGGATGAGCTAATCAACAAGGTTCTTCAATTATATGTCCAGTCCCCTAAATGTACTTCACACCTCAGCTCTGTCCACAAACCCACCCCACACCACCCATTCAAGGTCCAGCTCAAAGCCGTTGCCACTTTTTTTTTTTTTTTTAAGTAAACTCTCCTCTCAATATGGAGCTTTGAAATCATGACCCCAAGATCAAGTGGCACGTGCTCTACTGACTGAGACAGCCATATGCCCCTCAAAGCCACTTCTGTCACAAAGCCCCCCGTACCCAGTGGGCACAAGTCACCTCTACTTCTTAGACTGCTAGGCTTTGCCTACCCTCTGCCATGAACCATCAGTGCCTTCACCAGCTTGTCTGGACCTCCTAGGCATAAACCTCACTCATCTCCTATCCCTCTCGGGAACCAGCATGAGTCTGACACAGAGGACACTGTAAAAATGAAGAGGGAATGAATTTTCCACCTGAAGAAATCGAGACCCCAAGTGACCCCACAACTAAGACTAGAACCCAGATTTCTGGGCCTCAGCAAAGTGGCAGACGTGATGCCAGGGCCAAAAGGCCCACTACAACAGAACTTAGGCCCCAGTGATTTCTGCACAGAACCTCCCAAACTTGCATAGGAACAGATCTCTTGCAAGGAAGGGTTATTCTCATAGATCCCACCTGGGAGCCCCCAGTGGCTCCCAGGCCCATGCTGGTGCAACAACTTGAAGAACTGAAATCCTTATCCATGAAAACGTCCAACTTCAGAGTCCTGTCCTTATAACTGCTAAGATATTTTAATACCAGTGGAATCCAAATTTTAAAAGTATTCAGAGAACTTGGGAATTCTGAGGATAGATACTCTTATCTGAGACACACTGTCCTAACTAACACACCGTTCACAGGAAGGTGTGGATGACTGCTATGTCCTCTTCACTGTATTGCTAGGGCCCAGGGTACTTTGCATTTTTACATGTACCCTTGGAAAGGACAACAGGTAACTTCTCATGTGGCCCAATGAGGTCAAGTGGCGGTCTTTGGGTCACCCAGGATGATGGGAGGCTCTTAGAATACTTCAAAAGCTCTGTCCAGAACACCAGTTTATGCTGTGGGCAGGCTGATCATATATACAGGGATGGGGGCTAGGAAGGGAGAAAAAGGGGGAAGGGAAAGTTTCCGGGTTCTCCTTATAGGAAAAGAATGGCACCTCCAGATTCCCCTTCCAAACTGCTACTCTGCATCCCAGTCAGCCTGGCTGATGATGGAGGACTTTCCCCAGCACTGCACACAGCTCCCTGCCCACACCTGCCGAGCACGGGCGCACACACACAGATTTTCCCTCCAAGCTGCACTCACATGTGCTCTCATCACTCCCGAGATGACACAAAGCCTTTTATCCCCAGAGAAGACCGGGAGAGCTGCTGGGTAACCTGGGGCACGTACCCTCTGTGACCCTCCATGTCTCTATCTACGATGAGATTCTGATCAGATGGCTTCGGAGATCCTTCCGGCCCTGACCATTCTGTGGCTGTGCAAGCTCTCCTGTCCTTATGTTGTAAAAGGCCCTGGGATGATGGGGAAGGGGCAGAACTTCTGATTCATATGGATCTGAGTGCAAATTTTAGCTCAAATTCTTTCTAGCTGCATGATCTTCGCCAAGGTCTTCAGTTCTTCCCAACTTCGCTTCCTCATCTTCAAATTAAAGGTAACATTTACTATTACATAGGCTTGCTATAAGCATCAGAGACAAACATGTGATGTGCCTGGTCTGCTCTCAGTTCTTGGTAGTTATTATTATATTAGCTAAGGAAGGCCATATAAAGCCATGCATGGTGGTGGTTGGAAGCGTGGACTCTGAAGCCCCGTGGCCTGAGTTTGAACTCCAGCTTAGCCACATTTTAGCTGTGTGACCTTGAGCAAGCCACTTAACCCAAGCCTCTGTATCCTCATCTATAAAATGGGGATAACTGGGGAGCCTGGGTGGCTCAGTCATTAAGCGTCTTCCTTTGGCTCAAGTCACAATCCCAGGGTCCTAGGATCGAGCCCAGCATCGGGCTCCCTGCTCCACGGGAAGCCTGTTTCTCCCTCTCCCAGCCCCCCCACTGTGTTCCCTCTCTCGCTGTGTCTCCATCAAAAAAATTAAATAAAATCCTTTTTTTTTTTTTTTAAAGATTTTATTTGTTTATTTGACAGAGAGAGAGATCACAAGTAGGGAAAGTCAGGCAGAGAGGGGGGAGCAGGCTCCCTGCCGAGCAGAGAGCCTGATGCGGGGCTCAATCCCAGGACCCTGAGATCATGATCCGAGCCGAAGGCAGTGGCTTAATCCACTGAGCCACCCAGGCGCCCCTAAATAAAATCTTTTAAAAATAAATAAATAATAAAATGGTGATAACATTTATACTATCTTAAAGAATTTTTGCCAGGACTAAATTTTTCAATAAATTGAAATGCTTAGCACACTGTCTTATCATATAATAAGCACTCAAAAAAAATACCAGCTATGGTATTATGAACAGGCTACGGACAGAAGTATATATGGGTCAGGGTGGGTACTTCCACCAGCACCTTTGCTAAGCAGAGTCTGGAGTCCCATCCTCTTCCCATCACTGACCTCCCCAGCCTATGGCTCTCCCAGTTTTCATTTAGCACCCAGAGCCTGGTGACCCCCGTCTTCCCTGTATCCTCCCTGGAACCTGCCCTCCTCGGCCCCAGGCAACCTGGTAGTTTGTTTCTGTACCCTCTGCAGAACCAGGCTTCACCAGTGAGTATCTGGCTGCGGGCCAGGAGACCGTAGGTAGCCAGCCCGCACTCAGAGCTCTGAATGTCTGATCCGTCCAGAGCATGGGAATGTGCCCAGAGAACAGAATTCAGCTGCCTCCCTTGCCGAGGTCCTGATAGCATTGCCTGGCAGTAAGTAAGTCCTTCCTCAGAGCTGCCCTAAATCTGCCACTCATTCTTGAGCTCTCCTTCAGGTCTTCCCAGATGATGCTTTCTTTAGCTAATGGGACTTTGGCTGAGCTGTGCGGACTCAGGAAAATTGAAATGCAGACAAACGTACAAAACTCTTTTTGTCTCACTAGATGGGCCAGTGTGTATATTCTACATGATACCCAGTGGCAGGGATGTGAAGGAATGAGCACACTCATCTTTGGATGGAGGGAGTGTAAACTGACACCGCCTCTTTGGAGGGAAGATCAGTACTAACTGTAAGAATTTAAAATGAGTATATTCTTGACCCAGTGATGCCACTTTTAGGAATCTGTCCTCAAGAAATACCCTTGGTTGCACAGAGATATTCTTACAAGGAAGGATGTGCATGGAAGCACTCTTTGTGACTGCAAAACTGTGGAGACGATACGAATGTCCAGAGGGAGGGAAATAGATAAAGGAGTACTATACAACTTTTAAAAAGTAAATGGAGATAGATAGATAGATAGCTATGTATGCAAATATTAACAAAAAAATAGCATGTTGCAGAACAACATATATGGCTTGATCCCATTTAGGGAAAGTAAAAAAAAAGGCCCACCCATTCCCCCTCCTCTCAGGAGGGTGGAGGCTTCCTGCTAAGTTCAGGCAGGCTCAGGACAGGCTGCACTGGGTCAAAAGCCCAGCCTCTTCCTTCCAGCCAAATGGGTCAGTGCCCCAGGATGGCCACACCTGGGGAAGGAAGCTCAGCTGGGGCCCTGGGGTCAGGTCTCCTGCCCAGTGGAGCACAATGGAAGCAGCCTCCATTCTGAGACAGACAGACCTGGGTTCCAATCCTGCCTTCATCCAGTACCAGATGACTGACTTTGGGCAAGGTTCCACACCACTCCAAGCCTACCTTTCCCCATCTGTACAATGGGATGATAACACCTGCCGCTCTGTGTGCCAGGCATTACATGAGTCAATGTATAGACGGGTGCAGGACCATCTCAGGAAATGCCAGCCCTCTCCTGTCCCCACAAATGTTTCCTTTACGTTGCTTTCAAATTCCTGTAACCCAACTCAGCTGCAACCCTGCTCCTTAGCCCTTCCCTCACTCCTACCCTACTCCAGTCAGTGTGTCCAGTGTGGACTCTTCCCAGACCCACTGACTCCTCACTCCGGGACAACACGGAGGACTCCTCCAACACTGAGCTGAGTAAGCTCCATGAGAAGTGTTTCCTCCAGGTCAAAATACCCTCTCCTCTCGCCGCCACCGCAGTGTGTCTCCTGTTCCTTCCTACCCATGCCCCAGCTCTCACCCCTCAGCCTTGTTCAGGACACGACCCCATCAGTCATCTCCCCTTCCACTCCGCATCTTTAAAGTGGCCCTCCCTGCCACTCCAGCCTCTGATTAAGATCAGGTGGGTGCCACCATTAACCACCCACTTCTCTGCCCTGCTGCCCACCCCATCTCTGGTCTTCTTTTACCACCAAGCCACCTCCTTCCGATCCTCCTTCCATCTCTCTGGGGCATCTGCACTAAGCCTCCCTCCTCTGCCCCCCTCACTCTGCCTCTGGGCAACGGCAGAGACAGGCACAGGCCCTCGGAAACGCTTGGGCAACTCTGGGCCAGGATTCTCCCTTCTGACACATACCTCGGCCGCACCCCTCCTGCAACCCATCTCCGCTCTATCCTCTATCCTCCGAGAGCATCCTGAGAGCCAGACTTCCACCTCTTTGCTGACTGAATGAGCTTGGGAGGGGAAAGTGACCCGCGTTCCTTGTTTTTCAGAGGAGAAAACTGAAGTCCCCAACTAACCTCCCGAAGCCATACAGCGGGTGGGCAGGAGAGACCAGTACTCTTTTATCTCAGAATCATAGTGCTTCCTGAAGTTTCCGGCTCTCCGGAACTTCTTCCCTTCTTTTCTACACCCTTTCTCGGCCCTAGAAAAGCCCAGCCAGGTGCCTGTTAGCATGAAAACGTCCCTAATTAGTCTACATTTCCGCCCAGCTGGGTCAACCCCGCTCCCTGGGTCCCAGCCTCGGGTCCCAGCACCGGTTCCCGGCCTCCCTTGAGCCCAGGAGTCTCCGAGCACCTGCCCCGGGACGCCGCTGGCATTGAGCGCTGAGGCCTACCGGGCCCTCCCGGCCCCGTACTCCCACCTCCAGCCCCTCGCCCCCGGCTGCCGGGAGCCCGCGGCGCGCACCGCCCGAGCGTGGGAGGGGTTGGATTGACCTTGGCAAGAGGCAGCGAAGCCCTCAAAGGCCCCGGCCCCTCGCGGACGCTCCGGCGCCGGGGCTCCAGTTTCTGCTGCCACCATCTCTGTTTCTCGTCCAGCCAGGGCCCGGGGGAGGGGTGCTGGGAGGAGCCCGGCCCGACCCCCGGCAGCAGCGCTGGGCTGCCGGAGACCAGATCTGATGAGAATGGCTTCCTGCAAATTAAGCCTTCTCGGGACTCTCCATCCGGTGCCGGCAGCAAGCCGGGCGCGCGGGGAGCCAGTCCCGGGGGCGGGGGCGGCCAGGGATCCGCACCCCACCCTCGGTGCCCGCCTCCTCCCGTCTGCACTCAGGGTCGGAGGGTGAAGCCCACCTACCCCGGCTCCCAGAAAGTGGGAACTCCTCTCTCGGGCCACTGAAGGTGTTCGAGCCCCCTGTCCTTCTCCTACCCGTTACCCGTGGGGAGAAACCTTCCTGGGCTCTAGAGGGGGGACCCCTGGGTTCCAGTCCCGGTTCGGCCCCCGGGTAGCCGTGATAATTAAACAATTGCTTCTCCGTTTCCCCATGTGTAAATCAGGGGCGGTAGTACCCTTTGTGTTTGTTTCTCGTGAGGATTCCTGATCCGCAGGGGAAGCAGCTGCCGCAGTCGCAGTAGAGTGAGCCTAGGGTCCTACCCAGCTGCAACCCCCGAACTCTGGGACCTCCTCCCACTGCCATTGTTTGCAAATGTTCTGGGAAAGGGACTCTGGGAAAGGGACTCTGCAATGGGTCCCTTGTAGGGGGTGGAACAGTAGAGGAGTCTGCAAGGGGTGTGAGACTTTTCGGGTATATTTGGAAGAACAAGAGGTAGGATTTTGGAACACAGAACTATCCTAGAAAAATACTAGACTCTAAGATTTTCTCCAGGAAAACAAAAAGGGATAATGAAAGAACTTCACTTTTCTCTGGCTGCCCTCTTATGGGCAATAAATCTCATTTTTGCTTAATAACTACTGTTATCCCCATTTTATAGAGAGGGAACTGAGGCTCAAGTGATTCCTCGAGATTACAGAAGAGTTTAAACAACGGAGTTCCAAGTTTAACACAGCTCCTCATTCCAAATCCTGGGCTCTTTGCTCCTCTATAATGTCTTTGGACATGACTATTTGTGCTATTTATAGTTTCTGCACTTATCACTTTTTCCCTAAGTATTGGTGAATTTAAAAAAAAAAAAAAAAAAAAGACTTCGGCCTGCTTTAACTCTAAGAACACAAAAGGGAAAGTGTGTGTCTGCACTTGCATCTCGGTTCAAAATACCAGGCTGGGTGTTGGGGTGGGGTCGGGAGGGGTGGAGTGGGCAGAGTGGTGGGAGTAGAGATCCCGGGAGCTGGAGTGGCAGGACATCTAGAAAAGACCCTGGGATCCCCTCTGGCTCTAACCATGAGAGTTGTTGAATCAAATACAGCCTCTCCCACACTTCCCACACTGGGGATCCAGGTCAGTGGGCAAGTGCCCAGCCCCAAGCCTGCCCAGCCCTGTAGTGCAAAGGATGCTTGGCCCAGAGGTAGCCCAGCACTACCCCTGCTCCCCTTGGGGATATCTGCCTGGCAGCTAAGGGCGGGCGGGATGCACCTCCGGGAGGACAGACAGAAAGGCATTCAGGGGTTGAGACGGGAGAGACAAAGGTGGGGAGGAAGCACTGGTATGAGAGGGAGAGACAGGAACCCAGAGGGGGAACAAGGGAGCTATTCAGAGTTAGAGAGGGGAGGCCGCTGGGGAGAGAAAAGACAGACAGACCGACAGGCAAAGGGGTGGTGGGCAAGAAAGGGAGGAGACAAAGAGCAGAGGGGGAGAGTGAAGAAATGACAAAGATGGGCAGAAAGGAGACAAAAGAGAGAGAAAAGGAGAAGGAGAAGAGAAATGGAGAGACAACAAAAAGAGGAGAGGAGAGAGGAAGAAAGGGAGGGAAGAAGGAGTGGGAGAGGAGACGCTGGCGGGGGGCGGTGAGGCCGCGGGGCCGCGGGAAGCGCGGGGAGAGGGAGAGGAAGAGGGAGACCGTGAGCTCGACGCGGAGGGCTGCGGGGCCGGTGGGTGGGACCATGTGCTAAGCCTTTTCTTTCTCTTTTTGGGGTGGGCGGCGGATCTCCGCCGAGATAACCCAGCCAAGCCCCCTGCCCCGCGTCCCAGCGAGGGGCCGCAGCTGTATAAATACCGGGGGTGGGGGAGCGGAGCTGCTGCCCAGGGGTCAGCGACACCGGAGAAGGCTTTGCTGTCATTAGCTAATTGAGCCCCAGATGTTAAGAAAAGGTTACGTCCTCCTCCGGAGAGTTTTTCTTTTTAAACACTTTACACAGATTCCCCGGCCAAAATGGCCGGGAGGCGCCGAGTCCCCCCCGCCCCCCATCAACCCCCGACCCTCCGCCGCAACCCTTCCCCGCCCCAGCCCCTCCCCTCGCCCCGCCCCCTAGGGCCCCAGAGCCCCCCACCCCCCACCCCACCCGCCCCCGGCCGGGCTCCCCGAAGCCGCCAGCCGCCGCTGCTGCCCTTGTAATCCAAGTGGCCTGCCCGGAGGCGCGGCGGGGACCACCGGCGGCGGAGCCAGCCCCCAGCCCCGGCCGCCGACTGGGAGGTCAGCCCGGAGGGAGGGCGGCTGGGGAGCGGGGGACCCCGGGGAGAGGGGCTCTCAGACTCTTAATCCCCCTGAAGGTTGCAGATCAAAGACGCTGGTACCGAGGCAGAGGCGGTGCGGGTGGGGGTGGGGACCTGGCTGGGTCTTCAGCCTTCCCCCTGCTCTGTGGGCTGGGGCTCCCCGGCGGAGGACCCCAGGCTGCCAGCTCCAGGGGAGGAGGCTCCGGCTGCGGGTTGAGAACCGCAGGCCTGCGGGAAAGTTGCCCAGGCGCCCCCACAGGGCCTTCACGGAACTTGCCCCTCTGGAGGCTGAAGAGGGGTGTTTGTCCCAGCCACTCCCAGGGAACCAAACTGCAGCACGCCGGGCACTAGATACATATTATTTCATTTATCCTCCACAAAACCCAATGGGGTTTTAAATTGCTGTTCTTCTTAGTTCATAAATGAGGAAACGGGCTTCTAAAAGGTTAAAGTCGCACACCGCTAGAAAGTGGCAAACTGGGGTTCCCCAGGGCTCAAGGCGCTGCCCCGCTCTTTCCCTCACTGCTCTCCTCCAGCCCCTCTCCCGCTCCCTCTCCTCTTCCATTCTCTCCCCATAACCTCCCAGGCTCCTTCCGCCCACGAGAAGGGATCCGCCCACATGTGGCCCTGGCGAGTGGGGGAGGGGACGTGGGAGAACAGCGGGGTGCCAAGGGCGTGGCCAGTGTGGCAACCGCTACGGGCAAAATGTGCGGGATGGGGCTGGGCAAGCATGTGCCTGGGTTGAATCCCAGCTGAAAGAATGTTCACGTTGCCCCTGCCCCAGAGGTGGGGCTCCCTGCTCAGAATAGAACCAAGCAAGTCAGAGCTAGAAGGGGCCTTCAAGAAGACCTGATACAACCTCTTGTTTGACAGATGAAGCTGAGCCCCGGAGCTAAGCTGCGCGGCATCCTTCCCAAGATGACAGAGCTCATGGTGGGCCGGCAAAAGTAAGCCCAGGCCTTCGCTGGGTGCCTACTTGGTGGCCCGCACCGGATGAGCTCCACACATGTGATCATGTCTAACCCTGCAGCTACACGGGGAGGTGGAGATTAGCATCTCCATTCTAGAGCCTTGGAGGTTTGGAGGAGCTCTGTGTTCCCGAGGTCTCCCAGGGAGAAAGTAGGAAGCGTTAGAGCTGGCTTTGAACTCAGGTCCTCCTAATGACTTCCCTTTCCATGCCCTCAGACTGTTTGGGCTAAGAGTGGACATTGAGGGATGGAGAGCCCATCCCATGCTCAGTAGCTCTAGAGACACAAGGTGACAGGGGGTGCTGGCTGGGAAAAGTCCCATCCTCAGCTTTAGTCTAGACCAGCTCTCTGTGCCCTCCCTAAAGTGGCCCAAATATTGAGGTCTTTCTCAAACTCCCTTCTTAGAGGGTCAGTGGGAGGAGGAAGACAAGGTCAGTGGGAGGGAGAACACAAGGTGGTTAGGGGCCTCCTCTGCTGAGAGGGTCTGGAGATGCAAGAGAGGCCTTCATCCCCTGGTTCCCTCTGATTGCCTACCCGAGGTCCAGCTCAGAAGGTGATCACGTCCTAAGGCTTAGCTGCCCCACCCCTGCCACACCTGGCTTCAGGGGCAGTCCCACCCCAGCCACACAGACTGACTCCAAAAGCTTCATCCTCATGCCTCATCCCCTTCCTGACCTACCTCCTTCCATGGTCCTGACCTATCTTTTCTTAACTTCCTACTGACTCTATTACACTCATCAGCCACAAAGGTTTTCACATACCTGCTATGTGGAACATTACAGGCCCTGGGAATCCACCAGAAAGCAGACGCGCCTTTGGTGCTTGTGGTCCAGCAGGAAGACAGAATTTTCTTTTCTTTTTTTTTTCTTTTCTCTCTTTTTTTTTTTCTTTTCACAGAGAGACACAGTGGGAGAGGGAACACAAGCATGCTGGGTGGGAGAGGGAGAAGCAGGCTTCCCACTGAGCGGAGAGCCCGGTGTGGGGCTTGATTCCAGCACCCTGGGATCATGACCTGAGCCGAAGGCAGACGCTTAATGACTGAGCCACCCAGGCGCCCCAGGAAGACAGAATTAACTAAATAGATGTGTAAATAAATTTATCGTTACAAATTGGTGTTGTTTAGGAAAGTGGTGGGTCCTTTGAGAAGTTACAGCAATAAGTAGTTTGTATGTGTGGGATGATCATTAAGACAATAGAGGCTAAAAATTATTACTATTATTACTAATAATCACCCAAACAGGCAGGCTGAGGCCACTGCTCACTGGCAATCATGCCTTCACACCACCTGTAATTCTATAGTGGGTCTCCAGTCCTTCCCCAGTGGTGACCACCCAGTGTGTCCCAGAGGGCCCAGCTAATGATGTGGGGAGGAGTGGGGTGATTAGATGGTGGCCCCAGTGCTAACAGTCTCCTCAGCTAGCCAGCTCAGGATTGGGGAGGACCCTACCCAGAGGTGGTGAGGAGGCTGGGAGAGAGAGGGTTTGCCCAGCAAGTCAGGGATGAGGCCAGAGACCAGGAGCACTGGGGGAGAAGGGGACAGTAGGCCTCACTGATGAGTGTGTAAAAAAGTCTGGCATTACCCCAGGGAAAAATCCCTCCTGCTCTGATCTGGTACTCCCATCCACACTCACCCTCTCCTGCACTCTCCCTGACTCTTTGGGAAAGGGTAGGTCTAGCATGCAAAAGCAGAGTAGAGCTGGCCAGGGCCTGTCTTGAGGTCAGGCAGCCTTGCCTTCAAATCTCACATCAGCCCAGTCTCTGACTAGGTGACCTCAGGCAAGGCTCTTGGTATCCCTGAGTCTCCTGACCCCTGACCCCTCTCTGTTCTGTGAGGAAACACGAGCCTCTGCCATGGAGGGCTGTGAGGAGTTGAGGAACTCAGGTACAGAAAGCCCTGAATACCATACCCAGCCCATGGTTCACCATGAATAGAGGACGGCTGTCACTCTGATTATATAACCCGATAATTAATATATAATGGTAATAAAAGAAACCTCACTCATGCCCTCGGGGCTCCCACCTGGTTTCCTGAGCCTCTCTGGGAGGTCACTTGCAGTTGGCCTCCTGTGAGGAGGAGTTTTACAAGTCTGTGAAAATTGTCTCAGGGACCCCAGAACCTCCTGAGGTCCAGGCAAGACACACAGTAGGTATTCAGCACTGACTGCGGGGCAAGGTGGGGAAGAAAAGCCTGGAAGCCCCCATCTGTGCTACTGGGGGTGGGCACAGGGTCTCCTGCCTTTGCAGCCCAGGCTCTCTGACTATAGGGTCAGCCAGCCCACCTTCGTGGGGAGCCCTACAGTCTACACTGTCCCAGCTCTTCATACTTCAGAGGCCTGAGGGATGGGCTGGACAGGTCTGGCCTGGTTGAGACTTCCCAGCCAGCTGGGGAAAGTCAAAGCCACAGCCAGTGTGCGCGTTCAGCCTCTGCAGGGCACCAAGCGCACCTGGAACCCATTAGGCCTGGCCAGGCCCTTGTTCCCTCTTGGCATAAATAGATTGAAGAATTTGTTTTGACTACTTCAAATTGTGCAGATTTTAGGGCCTGAGAATTGGAAGTCCCCAGGGCCCTGATGGACAAACAGACCAAGAGACAGAAGGTTGAGGCAGCAGGAAGAGAGTCTGGTCTCGTCCTGTTCCTTGTGACTATCTCAGCTTAGCTGGGTCTCTGATACCAGTCATCATGGCCATGCCCCATGGGTTGTGTGCATGCTGCCACCTCACATACCCTCTCTTCTCAGAAACCGTGCAAGGTAGAAATGAGAACCCCTGACTTCTAGGGGAGGAGGGCCAGTGACTTGCCCAAGGTCACTGGGCTAGTAAGTGACAGGTCTTGATTCTATACTTCTCTAACAGGCTTGTCTGATGTCAAGGCCAGTAGAAGTCTTTCCAGGGATCTCCAAGACTGCAGGGGTTTGGGGTAGGGCTCCAGGCCCCTGTCAGGAACATGACACTCACAGAGCTGACGTGGTTCTGTCCCTCATCCCAGTCAGAGGACAGGGATCTGAACCTCAGTGCTAGGCTCCTTTCCCAAGTTACCAGCCCCTGACCTCAACTGCCCCAGGAGTTGTGCCCCCCGGGTCAGGGTTGGGTTGACCTTGGCAGGAGAGAGAGTCTGTGGGCCCTGGGCTGCCGCCAAGACCTCATGAAATGAAAGGGAACGTTGTCCTGTCCCACACAGGGCCCATTCTCTGAACACTCTTGAGCCAACCTGGCCCCCGTGGACCAAGACCTGATCCCTCTGTGCCCGCTATTCATAGATCACGGAAGAGCATCCGTGGCCAGGGGCAGGGCCTTAGAAGTCCCCAGGCCCAGCCATAAAGTTTACATTTATGGAAACTGAGGACCCAGGAAGGGAGGGACTCCCTCAAGGCCACCGGGTAAGCTAATGGTGGAACAAAGACTTAAACCCCATCTCTTTCTTCCTAGGCCTGAGCCTTTTCTCCAGGACCCCAGGCTTCATCCCAAATAGGCAATCCTCCCTTACCTCCCTCCCTCATGGAGACATCCGCAGCTATGCTCCTGACCTCCTTTTCACTCCCCTGGAAGGACTGGCCATATATACTGGTTGGATTCTCCATTTTTAATCATCTCAGCTACCCAACCTACAAAGGGGCTACCTTGTGAGGTAATGAGTATTTCATCCCTGGGACTGGTCAAGCAGAGACTGGATGACTACCTACCTGCTAGGGAGGTTGTAGAGTGAGGGACTTGTCTGAGAAATGGTCTCTCTAAACAGTCCCAGCTGACCTGGCTGATCTCCTCACAGCCCTGGGGTGCCCCAAGTGACAATGAGGCCTCGTAAAAGCATGGGGCCCCATGGCGCTGGCATCTAGTAGAGGAGACAGATTTGTGAAGGTACTCACTTTACAAAGATACCCAGAAGACATCCCCTCTCCTCCAGCTTCTCACACTTCCTTCACCACGGGGAGCCCACACCTCAGACAACAGTAGTCTGGTCCCCACCCGAGCCACGTGGCAAAGTCCATGCCCTGTTTGGCCTCTGATTCCATTGTTTCCTGCATCTCAGGACACAGTCCCTTGAAGCTGCATCAGAGTATGAAATTCCAGAGGAAAGCAAGGCCTCCTGGGAAAGGGGAACCCCAGCTAGAGGTTTCAAGGGGGAATCAGACCAGCCCCCTCCCAACTCGCCCCAAGCTGTGCCCTTGGCATGACCCAGCCCAGTGGGTCTGTTCAGACTCCGGAGTAGGGGCCTAAAGTAGCCCATACAATGCCTGTCCACTCCTTAACAAACCACATTTACCCTCCAGAGATTCCTGAGATCTCCTGGCCCACTGGCAGGAGAGCTTAGGGCAGAAGTTGGGTTAGTCAAAGATGGTTTCCTAGGAAATAATAAAATGCAGTGGCAAAGAAAATATTTTCTAGGGGCACCTGGGTGGCTCAGTGGGTTAAGCATCTGCCTTCAGCTCAGGTCATGATCCCAGGACCCTGGGATAGAGCCCAGCATCGGGTTCCTTGCTCAGTGGGGAGCCACCTTCTCTCTTTCCCTCTGCCTGCCACTCTCTCTGCTTATGCATTTCTCTCTATCAAAAAAACTAAATAAAATCTTAAAAGAAAAAATGGACTCCTTTTGCTGGTTGAAATATCTAGATTTCTGATAGTGGGGATCTGTTTGAAACAGGGTAAGGCCCAAGTCCAGCAGGGACCCAAGGGCCATAGGGATCCTGAGGGGCTCTGACAGTAGTCACAGGGATCCGGATGGGGTGCAGTGGGAGGCAGGAAGGGGACATTGTGAGGACCCAGAGGGGAGGGCCAAGAAAATGTCATGCTGGATTCCTGTAAGAGGAGGCCCATGGCTGGCAGGACAGGGCAGGATTAGGGCAGGGCAGCCAAACTTCTAGCACACGTTGCTGGCCACATTATGCTGGCTGGCCCCTCCGTCGACACAGGTGTCCTGAGTGGGGCAGTGGCCAAGTGGGACTACAGCTCAGGAAAACACCTGCCATGTCTAGAAGGATGAGTGGGAGCAGAGTGGTGGCAAATACGGAGGGTGTGGGTCTATGAGGGCTTCTGTGTTTGGGAGCTGGGGCCCCTTGACCATCAGGAGCACTTGAGTAACAAAGGGAAGAGGCAATCTTTGAAAGTCTGAGAGACTTGCAAACACCCAAGAGGCAGACACAAAATCAACAGCCTTTGACTGAGACTCTGCCTTGCCAGTCACCTAACACACAAGGTCTCTTCGCTCTCCTCACAGCCCTTCGAGGGAGGCATGATTATGCCCATTTGACAGATGCAGAAACTGAGGATAGGAGAGTTTGTGTGCCCCACCCAAGGCCAAAGGTATTAAAGGGCAGAGCCCAGACACCTAACTATGGTCCTGCCAGCTCTAGACCAACATTCCTCCCTCTGCCAAGCCCTGAGAAGGGCTGTAGCTCAGTGTCAGAGGACTGGACCAAGCCCACATCCTCGTACACCTTAGGTGACTGAGGCCTGGAGAGGTGAAACAACGCGCCTAAGTCACACAGCTTCTCAGCTTCTCCAGAGTTGAACCAGGACAGAATGCAGGGCAATAAAAGTGCTCTGAATGGCTGAGCGGAAGGGGGCCCCCACCTCACTGCCCCCATCAATCTGTCACAGCCATCCTGGTTCAGCTCCTGGAGTTGTGAAGTTGTTTTCTCAGACGCCTCCCCCACCACACACACACCCACACCCACACACACCTGTTGTTTTGGGGGGCTTGAGGCAGGGCTCTCTGAGCAGGGTGCTGCCCCTCATGGCAGCCCTTCCTCCTCCACAGCCCATCGGATGGTCTGTGGCCCCCTCTCCTGCTGCAGCCCCCAAGGGACCCGGGGTCTCTGGTTTTTGTCAGGCCTGAGAGCTGGTGGGATTGATTTATGAGAGGAGCCCCTACCCCCATCTCACCCTGAGCCCTGGGTCCTCCTCCCCCTTCTCCTCCTCTTCCTCTTCCAACTCCTCCTCCCCTGCCTGACTGCCTGCTCAGTTTTCCACAGAGTCAGGATTTCCCTGGGGCTGGGGGCTCCAAGCCAAGAACAACACAAGACCGGTTCCCCCACCTCCCCTGCCCCTCCTATCCCCCCTCTCTAGCTCACTCACCCGCCACAGTGGCCCCGCAGTCAGAGGAGGGGTTAAGAGTAGAGGTCCAGGCCCAGCCTCATCTCTAAGGAGGGGCCAGAAGCCCAGGTCCCTCCCATCCTGAGCCTTGAGTGCTCCCCACTTCCCTCCCTCAGAAGCGCCTTTCTTCCAGGGTCCCCACTGGGGAGTGTGCAGAGCAGGACTTTGCAAACCCACAGTGGGGTGAGGGGAGGACAGAGAGAATTCTGAGAGCTCAGTGAGGTGGGGCGGGGGTGTTCAGAGTAGTGAACAAGACTTGAGACCCACACTCAAAGAGGGCAGGTTGGTGAAGACCCTTGGGAATCCATAGTGAGGGCAAAGCAGAGAGGACTCTGGGAGGGAGGAGGGCAGGGAGACCTCTGAGATGCCCCACACGGGAGGTGGGTTGGAATAGGTTCTCCCATTGGCTAGGGGGCTCGGATTCCTTCTCCATGGAGAGGGACTTGAGACACAGAGGAGGAGGTGGGAACAGAAGGTAGGACAAGGGCAGACTCCTGCGTGATGGCGGTCGTTGGAGGAGCAGCAAGCCAGACAGACTCCAGGGCTGGGGTCAGAGAGGGAAGGATGGGGCAGGAAGAGGGTGGGGAGGGGTGTTATGGCTTGTGTCTGGGGTCCTCCTTCCGGCTGGCTCGGAGACTTGATTTGGGCCCTTGAGGAGGTATAGGGATATGGGGGTGTGGGGGTGGGGTGGCTGAGGAACCCTGTTTCCTCCCTAAGAAAAGGCCGAGACACGCAGACAGCCAGACACAAGGCTTCTCCTGAGAACAGAGCTTGGCGAACCCCTGCCTGCAACTAGCCTTGGATGAGGAGCCTACTGTCCTGTGCTCAGCCACTCCCCCTCTCAGCCCCAGGCACCTCCCCCCCCCCCCTCAGACTAGGCCTTCATCCCTCTCCAGGCTGTGTGAACCCGGGTGACCCCTCCAAGTTTGCCCCTTTCACACAGCAGTTCCTTTGATGAGTCTCTGAAGGCTTCGGTTTTCCTCTGCAGTGAGCCCCTGCCTGGCCCCCACAGTGAACCACCCCCCCCCCGCTCCCCCTCCCCTCACTTCCGACCCATTGCTATCCCTAGCTCTGCCTGGGAAGAAGAGGCATTCCCCAGGCTGCCCATTTTGTAAGTCACCCCTCAAAGGCTCAGCGATGGACTCCTTCCCACCTAGCCCTGTGTTGAGGGCCTCCTTGCATCCCCGGCTTAGCACAACAGAGGGGACTTAAAAGGGAAGTCGAAAATTTTCAGTGAGGACTTGGTAAGATGGGAAGTCATAGGGGCCTCTCTGCTTCAGAGGTAGGGCAGGAACAGGGACAGGGGAGGGGCATCGCTGGGTTATAGCCCGGCAGCCCTAGAGAGTGTCCCTGAGGGACTAGACAGCTTCCCTCCAGGACAGGCCAGAAGAGTGACTGTGGCACCTGACTTCTCCCTCCTGTGTCTCAGCAGGCAGCCCAGGGGGATGGCAGCCCCCTCTGCCCATCTCGGCCTGGTCTCTTGGGAACACACATCGGGAGTCCCGTCCGGCTCCTCCCCCTCAGCCTGGGCCCAGTGTCCTCTACTCCCCTCATTACCCCCCTCCCCCCAGGCCAAATCTGGCCAATTTGTTCTGAGACTGGGTTCTGGTTTCATAGCCTCATTTGAATGATTTCCAACCAGAATTCCTGCCTCCTCCTCTGCAAAGCTCTGCCCTCCCATCCCCCAGCCTCCCTGCTGCTTGAGCTGCAGCCTCAGCCAAGGTTGGTGTAGAAGGAGAAGGGATGCTGGACCCCACCCCATCTGAAATGACACAGGCCATCCCCCCCCCCCCCCGCCCCTCTGGGCACTCCTGGCCTCCATATAGCTTGCAACCCCAGAAAGGAGACCCTGCAGGCTGGCCACTCAGAGCTCTGTCTCAGGCCTGAGACTGTGGGAGCTCAGGCTCTGCAGGCTGTCTCTTCTGGGAACTCATCCCCCTACCTGTGCCAGGAGCGGATGATGTTCTAGATCTGAGCCCAGAGCCCAACCCCACCCAAGATAGAGTTTAGTTGCCAAAACAGAGTGAATCCATCCTACTAACCCTCACTGCGTGCCCCCAAACATATTCTCTAGCCCCCAGGAGCAGGAAAAGCTCTTGTTTCAGATCAGAGCACGGGTGTCAAGAGGAAGCGCCCCCTTATGCACAGCCAGACTTGTGAAAAAAATCCCAGGGAGCCCCCAGGGTGCTGTTCCATTCTTCCTATCACATTTTCCCAACAGAGAGATCTGGCAGAGATTCTCTTCCCCGACCTCTTTCTGGAGGCTCTGCTCTGATCCAGAGTCAGAGCCCCTTGGGTAAGAGGTCTCTTCCTTCAGGCCCTTGGCCAAGAAGGTAGGTGAAGAAAAATCTTCCCTTTGTTTACCAAAGAGGGGTAGAGACCCAGAGAAGTTCAACAACTTGTCTAAGGTCACACAGCAGGACTTGAGCCACAGCCACTTGACCCAAAAGCTGCCACATCTACACCCCCCCCAACCGCTGCCACGTCTCAGTCTGCCTGGAGGGCGCTCCTCCACCCTCCTCCCTCCCGGGGGCAGCTGAGCAACCACCTGGCAACCCCTCCTCTGGGAGGTAATCCTGGAGTTGGGTCCAACAATCTGTTCCACTGTTCAGGTGTGTCATTTCCTGAGCCCTCGGGTGGGGGCTGGAGTTGGGTATGGCTCTGTTGGCACCCGTTCATCATCTTCATTTCATGAGTGTAGAACCGGGCCCCCAGCATGGAGCCATACGTGGAACCCGGAGCCCGGGCGCTCCCCATGCCACTACAGCCTCTCACCTCCTCTTCTAGGCCCCCATGGTTTTCCTGTCTTCAAGGTCCCCTCTCTAAGGTACGTACCACTCTTATCAAGTCTCAGGCAGTCCAAGTTCAAACACAGGCTCTTTTACTAGACATGTGACCTTGGGTAAGTACTTTCTCTGAGCCTCAGTTTCCTTATCTGTAAAATGGGGCAATATTGTCTTCCTCCCAACCTCATAGGACTGCTATGGGGATGAAACGACATAAAAAGTCTAATACAAGACCTACTCATTCCCTTCTCCTCCCTTCATATGTCCTGCGTTGAAGCCCAGTGCAAGCCCAGTTTAGGAGGAGAGAGCATCTCTAGCAGAGTCCAAAGTCCAGCTCTTCAATATCATAGACATCTCTGAAACCCAAGGCAAGATCCCCAGCCTCTGTTCTTCTATCTGAAAACATAAATACAGTAGAGATCAAATGAGACAAGAGAAGTGAAATCAAGCAATGGGAAGGGAAGGGTACAAACACCAGTTTCTGGCTTCCTTTAATCCCTGTGGCCCACACTGAGGTCTGGCTGTGGGAGAAGGACCTTTCCTGGGTCGGGGAGGAACCCTCTCCCTCTCTTTCCTCCCAGGGCCATTCGAGGGTCTCCATGATGACTCACCCTCTACAACAAGCAGCTCTTTTTTGTCAAGCACCGAGCCGAGTGCCCTGCCTGCTGGCGCCTGGCCCAGAAAAGGAGGGTCAGGAGCTTTGGGGAGGGTCTCCCCTCCTCTGGGGTTCCAAGGCGAGCTCTTACTCCCACCTGCATCCTGACACTCTTTCTTTCTGCACAGGCCTTTGAAATTTCCAAGGACCTGAGTTTGTGGGGACAGGAAACAGGACAGGACTTCTCAAGGAGTTTCCTATGAGGCTATGCTGGTGCCCAGAAGCCATGGGGACCCCAGACCCATGATGTAATCATCCCCCAAACTCACGCTTCTTCCTAAACAGACACAGGACAAAGGTTCCTGAGTTTATCTTTCCCCAGCGGGAAAAAAAAAAAAAAGAAAAGAAATCTATGTACTTCATTACCTCTTGAAAGAATTTTGTTAATGGCCTACTGTGTGCCACACAATCTCTTTGCATCATCTTCATCTTCTCAATGGTCATGTGAGGTGGATGTTATTTAGTTCCCTTTACAGATGAGGAGACTCAGAAAGGCTAAGTGAATTGTCCAAGGTCACAGTTCCCACTTAATAGAGCTGCGGACTTAGCATCCGTGCCTTCAGATGTGGATACTGTCTTCAGACTCAGCCAGGCCTTATTCCCTCCAGTCTACCTGGATACTCCTTCTTCCCAAAACCCCTTCTCTGCTTGAGAATAGATATGGCTGGCCTGCCAGCCCCACAGAACACACCTCTCCCTGACACTGTGTCCCTAACACTTTCTGTGATGCCTCTTAATTTCCCATTCTAGTCACAACCTTCCAACCCTGACATCTGCTTGGGCCCTGGGGCTCCAGGGTTAGGCCTATTAAAGACACAACAGGGGACAGAGGGAGGAGCCCTCAATCACCACTTGCCTTTTCCCTGGCTGATTTTTTCCCTGGACATCAAGATTGAAGAGTAGGAAAAGAAACAGGATGGCTAGAATCCATTCCAGAATGTCTCTGTACTTGGGGATGAAGGTAGATTGAGGACCAGGCTTTGATGCCTGGTTAGGGATTAGGGGAATGGTGGGTAGGGCAGGACAGATTCTATATACCGATCTGGAAGAAATGGTCAGGAGAAGGCATTGATGTATCTAAGGGAAAAATGTAGGAGTCATAATTTGTGTATTTTCTTGTTCTCTTTTATGGCCCTAAATATAGGAATTCATTCCTCTATCCATCCATTTGACCACCTAAACATCCACTCATCCATCCAACCATCCATTCATCTAATCATGCAACCATCTAATCATCCAGTTGTCTTCCATTCACTCATTCTCTCATCCATTACCTATTGTCTACCCATTCATTCATCCTACCATTCACCCATCTTTCCATTCACCTTCATTTATCTAATCATCCATCTATTCACCTATTCAGCTAGTTCTCCAACTTCTCTTCTATGCTTGGGTATCCATTAGATCTTCCATCTCTCTATTAGCCCTTCTATCCACTCATCCATTCCCCATTCTCCCATCTATTCATGTACTCATCCATCCATCCATCCATCCATCCATCCATGCATTTTCTCACCCATACACATGCTTGCATATCCTTTCATCCAGCCACATGTCCATTCATCTCTTCATTCACCTACCCATCACTCATTCACCCAACTATTCTTCATTCGTATATCCATTCACTTATTTATCCATATTTCCATCTATCCTTCCATTTACTTTCTCAACTACCCATTCATTCACCCATCCATTCACACCATCCATAGATGAATGAATGTACATACATGCATACACATTTTACTCCACCCATTAATACATTCACCTATTAACTTGTTTATATGGAATTAAATATCCTAATAAAGTTCTCAGCACAGTGCCCAACACAGTAAATGTTCAGTAATGGTGCTCATAGTAGACATTCTTATTTTAAGATTTTATTTGAGAAGCAGAATAGTGTGGGAGTAGTAATCAGTTCTGAAGCTAGACTACCTGGATTCAAATCTTGGCTCTGGCTCTGTCACTTACTGGTTCTATAAGTGGACAAGTTACTTGGATAAGTTATTTAATTTCTCTTAACCAAGCTTTCCCATCTGTAAAATGGAAATGATAAGAGTACATTTCAACTAAGAGTTGGAAATGGAGAGCTGTCCTAAAGATTAAATGAATTACTAAATGTAAAACACTAAGATTGGTGCCCTGCACACAATAAGCCCTCCACACATAGCTTTTACTATCCATTCATCCCCCAGGCATTACTAAGCCCCCATCTTGCACCAGACCCAGGCCCATCTTCCTGGGAAACATGCCTCATAAAGATGTGATTATCTTTCAAGGAGCACACAGCAAGGCAGAGAAGGCGAACAGCAACATTGACCGTGTAGCGTGATGAGAGCTCTCAGAGAGCCAGGAAGGATACTTGTAGGAGCAGTGAGGGGGCATTCCCCACACGCCCACCTCGGTCTGTTCTCCTCACTCTGTAACTCCGGAGGCCATCTCACCCACTCTCTGAACTTCCTCCCCAGCCTCCGTGCTCAGACCTCACTCCTGAGCTCCAGGTCCACACATACAGTGGCTTACTGGGCAGCTCTCCTTGAAAGTTTCAAACTGAACCCATTGTTGGCCTTCATACTGTTCTTCTTATACCTTCTGATTCTATAAATGGTGCCAACATACATCTAAGTGCCCAATGTTCTGAATCACCTGGACTCAGACTTCTGCTTCTTTCCTCCCATATCCTGCCAGTCACTAAACATGTTGCTTCTTACCTCTGCAAGATCCCTAACACCTGCCTCCTCCTTGTCATCTCTACAGCACCTCCTCCTCACCCTGTCTCCACCTAGGGCCTTATTACCCTTGACCTACACCATGGCCTCCTCCCCTGCCTTCCTGCTGCCATCACTGTGTCCTCCTATGTATCCCACACCTGTCTCACCTCACTTCCCATGACACTGTTTTCATGATGTCACTCAAAAGCCAACAGTGACACCTGGAATATTTCTGTGTCACCCTGTCACTTGTCTTTCTCCTCCACTGGACTATAGGCTTCTTGAGGGCAGCCCTCTCATCTCCCTTGACTGAGGTTCAGTACCTGGCAAAGAGGAAATCTCAACAGGTGTTTGTGGAGCATTATTTTAGTAAACTAGGAGGTGAGAATGGGAGAAGGTGTAACTGGGGGCTCTCGAGTAGTACAGGAAAGTCTGCACCAGCTGTTACCAGAGAACTGTGTTAAAAACTCACAAAACAAAAAGGGGATTGGTCACAGAGGTTGCAGTGGTGATGTCTGGGAGTGAGAATAGCCCAAGCTGGGTAGGGAGAGAAGTGTACCCCAGAAGACCCCCAGGTAGGGGACTGGGACCAGAGATTTCAAAACTGGGCAGACAGGAGGAAGTGGTGGGAGCCTGGGGCATCAGACTTTCAATCTTGGAGATGGCTAGATGATAACAAGGGTCCCTGTGTAGCTCAATGTGTTGTTGGAGACCAATTGGGAATGAACATAGCTGGGGAGGGGGGTGCTGGCTGGCTCAGCCAGTAGAGCATACACTCCTGATCTTGGGGTCATGAGTGCCGGACCTACATTGGGCATGGAGCCTACTTTAGAAGAAGAAGAAGAAGAAGAATGATGACGGCAAAGATCACTAGAGGTGAGAAGTCATGCTAGAGCTGAGAAGAATCTGGTGGGCCAGTATCAAGTCCCAGAAGAAACCTGACTGTGAATGTGAGGCTCAGGAAAACCGAAGGAGGTGAGGATGGGTCAAAGGGAGCCTACGGTGGAGGTGGCTTCAAAGGTAAGCGGAGAGGAGGCTGGGAGAACAGTACAGGGGAGCGGTGCAGGCAGGAGTGGCAGGATATGTGGGAGGCCGTGTTGTCTGGGGAAAGCCAGTTTCTGTACCCCTCACGTTCTGCAGACACACCCTTGCCTGGTCCCTCCAGGCCACTACCACCTCTCTCACCTGCCCCATGTTCAGTGCCCAGAGAAGGGACAGGGGTCTGGGAGAATTGTCTCTTGCTTCTCATTTTCCTGTCACAGCAAGACAAAGTGGGCAACGGGGTCTTCCCCAGCCCCCAGTGGTCAGGGTCAGGGCAGCCACCTCTGGGCTGATGTCACAGCAGGCCTTCAGCCAGATCCTGAGTCTGTTTTCATTCCTGCTCCATGAGATGGGAATAGTTAATGAGAAACAGAGAGGGGCAGGGAGGAAGAGTGGAGGGACAGAACTGCTTGCCTGTCAGACCTGAACCCCACCCTGAGGTGGAACCCTATGTATTCCCGGACGGTATTCCAGACTGATGCCTTTAGGGCCTGGGGCCTGGCTCTCCTCTCTCTTTCCCTCTCTGAGAAAGGGAAGCTTAGGTGGCCCTTGTCCATGTGTGCAGAGCCCTCTCCTTGGGGCATAGGGAGTGTCATTTTGAAGTGGCTCAGGAAGGGTCTGGGTGTGCCATCTAGAAGCAGGACTTCTAGGTTCCCTGAGGCCCTCTCCCAATGTAGTCTGATGCACTGGGGAGAGCACTGAATAGTGGACAGGTTAGGTCCAATCCAGATCTTGGCTTTGCCACTGACTTGTTCTGCAACCTCAGGCAAGCCAGGTATCCTTTCAGAGCTCTTCTGCAAAAATGGGGATAGAACCCATCATGTACTCAGAAATGCTTGTGGACAAGTGTGCCTTGTAGCAGGGAAGAGGTAGAGCAGAGGGTTACAGAAGGAGTAACTACTGGGACAGGTGCCCAAGTCTGGCCCTCTGGGCTGTGAGAAGCAGCCAGCCTAGCTGGGGAAGACTTAGGAGGAAGGGAAGGCTTAGTCAACTTCATATGTCTATGACCTTCTTCCTTCCTCCTCCTCTGAGTTAGGATGGCCTCTGTGCCCTAGACTGCCTTATTCCTGTGAGTCCCAGGACTTTTGCATATAGTGTTCCCTTCTCGCCTCCTGCTAACTGCTAAGAGTCCCAAGGCTTAACTTAGGTCGTCTTTTCAAGCAGCCTTCTTTGACAGAATTTCCAGGCTGAGTCCCTTCCTTACGATGCCTGGGGTTTACTTCGCTATAGCATTTACCATACCATATTGTATTGGCTGATTCATATTACAGTGATCCCCTCTGAGCTATGGTACCTCCAAAGAGTAGGAGCTGTAGCTGGTTCACCTCCGTATCCTCAACTCCATATACTGGGACTGGCATATGGAAGGGCCCAACTGAATAAATGAATAAGGGAGGGAGGGAGTGAATGAAGATATACTCAGTCAGTTACCAAAAGGTTAAAGGGACTTGGTTGGTAATGGGGGCCCCGGCTCCCCCTCCTGCACACCAGATAACTGGTTAGAGGACCCTCAGCCTGGCCCAAGACTATGTCAGGTCTCTAGAGCTGTGATTCGGTCCCACACCCATTAATATTTACCTTAACTTGTAATTTTACACATTTCTTTGTACGATTATATAAATAGCATCCATGTCCCTAATAGGCTGAGCTGGTTGAAGCAGGGGCTGTCTCTATTTTTGCTCATCACAAATTCCTAGTGCCCAGCACAACACCTGGCACATAGTAGATATCCAGCAAATATTCGAAGAATGAGTGAATATTGGAGAGAAGGATCACTCCACCCCCAGCCAGACCCGGGATCAGTGCACTAAGGAGAGAAATGCAGGGGCACCTGGGTGGCTCAGTGGGTTAAAGCCTCTGCCTTCGGCTCAGGTCATGATCCCAGGGTCCTGGGATGGAGCCCCGCATCAGGCTGTCTGCTTCAGCAAGGAGCCTGCTTCCCCTTCTCCCCCTCTCTCTCTGCCTGCCTCTCTGCCTACTTGTGATCTCTGCCTGTCAAATAAATAAATAAATAATCTTAAAAAAAAAAAAAAAAAAGCAGGAACCAAGTTCCCTCTACAACTTGCTGCATTCTCTACCGCTGAAGTTTCTACATCCTCACTGCCTTCAAACCATCCAGGCCCCAGCAGCCCCATCCCAGGAAGTGGGCCAGGACCTGGGCTAAGCCTGCAGCAAAATGTCCAGCACCCTGTGAATAGAAAGGGGTCAGTGGATTTCCCCCAAGTGCCTTGGTTTATTCAATTCCTGCTGTGTATGCATCAAACACCATTCAGTATTTTCCTATATATTTTTTCTTTTCCTATATTTTATTTAAACTTCTAATTTTAACTTTCAAACTACTAATGAAAATATTATCTGATATTTTTTAGTACGTCCCATGATCTTGGCACACCCTTTACATTTATTCACTGACTGAATGTTTGTAACCATCTTGTGAAGTTGGAATGATTACTATACCTTCTTACAGAGGAGGGCACTGAGGCACAGAGAAGTCAACCTGTCCAAGGTCACAGACTAGGAAGCTGGGCTTTGACTCTAAATCTGCAGCCCTTCCCACTCACTACCCCCTCGTCACCCCAGGTTCTAATTCACAGTCTGGCCACACTGTCTTAGATCTAGGGGCTGCTGCCCAGGTCCCTCTCCCTGGGGCCACCCTGGAGGAGTGGGATACTGTCAAGTGCTGAGGAAGCCTAGAGCAGCTTACTTTCCTTAACTGTCTGTACTCTCTGAGTTTAGGCACAGCGAAGAGCATGAAATGGGTCATTTGGGGCTGCAACTTCCCCTCTGGGGCAGATGGCATAAAGAGAGGTTTGCCAGAGCTGCTCCTCCCCCAGCCTCAATACCACCCCCTACCCTCCACTGGCTTCCCTCTTTAAGCACTAACTCAGAAGATCTAATTTCTGCCCCCACGAGTGTGTAATTAAGACTGGGCAGATTAAGACCTCGCTACCTCTCATTCCTGATCTGCCCGCAGAAAAGCCAGACCTCTCCTGAGTACCCTCATTCTTTCTCTGCACTAACTACTTCCCACCCCTCCTTGCACTCCTGCTCAGAGGTCTTGAGGACTCATCCCAAACCCCACTGAGACACAGGTTAGCTGGGTTAGGTGGCCCAGGTAGGAATGCACCTTCAAGAATGGGGTGCCTTCAAGAAGGGGGTGGTTTTAGTGCTTCTGGTCTTTGAATCCTTTCCCCCACCTCTTCTCAGTCATGGAAGCTCTAGCCTGTGTAGGTTGGGTGGTTAGGACAGGAGGGTCTTGAGATCGAGGATGTGTGAATCTGTGAAGCTGAATGAAGGAGGCTTGGGGACCTGCTGTGGGTATGGTGTGGGTAAGTGTAGTGTGCCCCTGTCTACTGTTCCAGTTTTTAAGTGAAAGGAGAATACAAATCCGAACACACTTGGAGGAGGTACCTGCGATGAGCTGCACAGGGCACAGCCAGCAGAATACCTTACCTACCCCGCCCGGATTTCTGGATTCAAGACCTCCCTTGAAACCTTCACCCTGGGGCACACACACCAAGTGCCGCCTCTGTGCCGCTGAAGGGGTGGGCACTCCTCCCAAGGCACTCGACGTCCAGCATCCCGCCCTCCGGACCCAGTAGGTGGCGATTCCTTACCCCTTCGGGGGAGCCCCCATCCCAGACTCCCACTAACAATGTTAACGTGACGGAGTAGGGGGGCTAAGGGGGTCAGTGCAGGAGCCTCACGCCACCGGCCCTCCCTCACCTCAGAGCCTCAGGAGCAGGAAGTGACCACTTGAGCAGGCGCTTGGAGCACCCCTCCTCTTTATCTGAACCTTCGGCCTGGGAATGTGGCGCGGGGTGTGCAGGACGCCACTCAGCGCCTCGTCCCCTGCCCCGGCCGCCTGCGACACCTCGCGCGGTTGACAGCTGCGGCGCCTGGGCCCAAGGCCATCTCGGACCCGCGCACCGTCTCCGCCCGGAACAGTCCCCAGCCGAAGCAGTAGGGCTCGGCGGAGGAGCTCCGGGCCCACACCCCTCCCTACCCTCTCTCCCCGCCCGGGGGGGCGCTGCTGGCAGAGCCCCTCCCCCAGGCCCAGCATCCGCAGGGCCGTGAGCGCGCTGGGGCCCGCGCGCCATCCGCTCCTCTGCCCCCGCTCCCGGCTAGCAGGGCTGCAGCCCAGCTGCCCAGGCGCTGCACTAAGCCACAGCCTCGGAGCTCGGACCGCACAGGCCAGCTCCTTTGCGCCCGAAGTAGCTGCCCCACGCCTTCTGGCCTGCGGCGGCGCCAGCCCCAGCCCTGGGCTACGTCCCGCGCCCGGAACTCTGTTCTGCCAGATGACTGAGAGCTGTGCGGGGCCGGGAGGCGTGAACCTCGAGATCTACCGGGCTTTGCCCACGCCCCTCCCCCTACCGGGGCCGGCCCAGACCCTCTAATTTAGGGTATGCTGGTACTTGGAGACATGTTCCACGCCCAGAAAAGGTTTAAAGCCCGGAGAGTCCCTCCTGACACAGGGAAAAAGGCCTGCACTTGCCCCCCCAACCCCTGCCCCCAACCAATCTGGTGTGTTTCTGTATCCAAGGGGACTCTGAGGGCCCCCCATGATTTCTCCTTTGACATTTCCAGAAGCTATTTTCCTAATCCTCTTCCTGGTTCTTGTTATTTATCCTCCGAACCTTTCAAGTGTGCAAAGCAGTCTCTGGGTGGGAATCCCAGCCCCAGGCCTCACTTACTGGCTCAGCGACTTTGGGCAAGTTACTTAACCTCTCCCTTTCCTCCTCTGTAAAAAAGAGATAAAAATACTTCCGTCTCTGGCTGGTTGTTGTGAGATTAAAAAAGATCCATGTATAAATGGAGCATTTTAGCCCAGTGCCGGCAGCATAGTAAGCGCTCTGTGAAGAGTAGCAGCACTTCTGGGCTGATGCTTGCTCAAAGGGGTTAGCCTCAGCATCTGAACACCAGTGTCGGCTCCCGGCCCTTGTGTCCCAAGGTCACTTGACCCCCACCCCTTCAGCTCCCTCAGAGACAATGGGTGTGAAAGGACTCCATAAAACACCAGCAGACTGGGAAGCATCTGCCCTGACCCCAGGAACACCTGGGCCTCCGCAGGAAGGACTCTGGGGCAGCTGGCTCTCCTGTCACCGCCCACTTCCCAGAAGTTAGATGCAATAATGCTGAAGCACAAAAGGGAAGGTGAACCTAAGAAGACCTGGATCTGGTCTCCCAAAGACTCCAAGGAATTCTGAAGGGGACTGGCACTGAGGGACTGTGAATTCGAGGGCACGAGGGAATCCCGCCTTGGGAGGTGCAAAGAGAAGGGGCAAGAGAATCATCTTATTGCCTTTATTCCGCTGACGGCCCAGCTCGCCCCACTGCAGGGCACAGGGCCAAGCTTTTACACACTCACCCATGCTCTCTGTGCAGGCCAGTGCGTGCACAGACACATACACACACACACGCGCAGACACACACAAACCCACTCACATACACATCCAAACTCTGGCTCTGAGAGTCAGTCTCTGGGGGGCAAGGGGCTACTCCTCAGCCTGCCCCTGCCTGCCCTTTTATGACAGCACCAAGGGTGGGGGTGGGGCAGGGCCCTCAGCCCCCAGAACAAGTCCCTGTGCAAACTGGAGGAGCCAGCTGGCTTCAGGATGGGGTGTCACATTTCCCCATTCCTGGAGTCCCCTCCTCCAGTTCCTGAGGGAGGGACTACTCTGCCTACCTGGGGGGCCAGACCCCTGCCAGGGCTGGGCCCTATAGAACCCAGGCTTATCCTCCACCTGACCCTACCAGGACCTCCAGCACGGAAGAACAGCGAAGTCTGATGTGCTGGAGATCCCCCACTGGAGAGCAGGAAGGCCTGGGCCCTGAGGGGCTTGGGGAGGGGTCATCACCCCCTCTCCTAATCCATCTTCAATATGAAGAGGTTTGGGGCACACTTCCTGGGGAGGGAGCACAGGCCTGGAGGAGAAGTCCCAGTTTGGGCCTTCCCCAAACTTCCATCTTCTGGGCCACAGCCTAAGGCCAGGCATCCAAAAGTCCAAAAGTCCAGCCGGCTGGTCAGAGTCCCTGCACAGTCCTTGGGGGGCACCCACCCCGTAGGGGTCAGGTGTCAGACCTGCACGGGCAGTGTCTGGTTCATCTGCAGCCGCATGTCCTGGATACTGCTGAGGATCTTCTTCTGATGGCCAGCCAAGGTGACCCCAATCCGGAGCAGGTCTCTGCAGACGGACCAAGGGCATGGTCAGTCCTTTCCCTCCTGCCCCCGACTCGGGGCCCTGCTCAGCGCCCCCTGCCCAGCGCCCCTGCCCAGCCCTTCCAAATCTGAGGCACACTCACTCTGCAGTCATCTGAGCCACCAGGTCAAAGGTCGCAAATCCCGCACTGACAAAGCTCTCCTTGTAGCGCCCCATCTTGATGGCATCTAGCCAGTCACCAACTGTCGTAAAGGTCGTGTAATCCGGGACCGTGCGGTCCAGGAGGGGCTGTGACATGCTGTGGCAAGAAGAGAGACTCAGTGAATCCTAACAGCAAGGAAAGCAGGGGCAGGAGTAGGAACACAGGGTGCCTGGGTGGCTCAGTTGGTCAGGCATCCGACTCTTGATTTTGGCTCAGGTTATGATCTTGGGCTGGTGGGGTCAAGCCCTATGTTGGGCTCTACGACCAGCAGGGAGTCTGTTTGGGATTCTCTCTTTCTCTCTCTCCCTCTGCCACTCCCCCTGCTCACGTATGCGCTCTCTCTCTCTCTCTAACAAATAAATCAATCTTCAGAAGCAGGGTGGGAATAGAGGCAGAGACACTGACCCAGACTGGGCACTGGCGATGACCTTGAGGCTGGCAGCATTGCGGATGAGCTTGTCCAGGGTGTTGACAATCTGGGAGAATTTAGGCCTGAGGTTCCGGTCCCGCACCCAGCAGTCCAGCATGAGCTGGTGCAGGGCTGTGGGGCAGTCCATGGGTGGGGGCAGCCGGTAATCCTGCTCGACGGCATTGATGACCTGAGGCGAGAACAGGGAAACCTCGAGTGAGCTGCCACCTTGCTCCCGAGCTGACTCCCACCTACCCGGCCACTCTGGCTGACCCCACTCACATCCTGGTTGCTCATGTCCCAGTAGGGTCGCTCTCCGTAGCTCATGACCTCCCACATGACGATTCCATAGCTCCAGACATCACTAGCAGAGGTGAACTTCCGATAGGCTATGGCCTCTGGGGCAGTCCAGCGAATGGGGATCTTCCCGCCCTGGTGAGGGGGGCACACGCCCTTCACCCTGTGACTCGGGGCTGCTCCCCAGCCCCAAACCCCTGCCTGGTCGGCCCCGCCCCCAGTCTCCCTCCCAGCTGCTTCCTGTACCAGGGAGCTGGTGTAGGTAGGATCGGAGGGATCATCCTCCAGGAAGCGGGAGAGGCCAAAGTCTGAGACTTTGCAGACCAGGTTGCTGTTGACCAGAATGTTGCGGGCGGCCAGGTCTCGGTGCACATAGTTCATCTCGGACAGGTACTTCATGCCGGCAGCAATGCCCCGAAGCATGCCCACCAGCTGAATGACTGTGAACTGTCCATCGTTGAGCTGGAAGCAACGAGTAGGCTCAGGTGGGCCCATCACCTCCCTACTGGCCCAGGGCCCTCCCAAGACCTTCGTGCCCGCCCATCTGTGCCTCACCTATCCCTGTGACTATGCGTAGAGATTACTGGAAGTAAGCGGCCCACCGTGTGGCAGATGTCTGTGTACAACATCCTAATGAACCCCGGTAAGGATCCAAAGAGCTCTCACCACTCATTTTATAACCAAGGCAGCTCAGACTCAGAGAGGTTAAGTAAAGCCTGAGGTCACACAGGCAGTAGAGGGCAGAGACGGGACAAGAACTTCGGTCTTTCTGGCTCTGAGAACCTGGCTGATCCCCTGCACCGGGCCACCTCAGTAAATAGTTGTAGACCTGAAGAGGGTAGGGTCTGTCTGGCCTTGCAGGAGGGGGTGGTCTACCCAAGGCATCTCTCTGGAGTAGGAAGGGGGCGAGGGCTAGGGGCTGACTCATACCCGGAGGAAGGAGTCCAGGGCGCAGTTCTCCATGAACTCGGTGAGAATCATGACTGGCCGGCTTTTAGTAACCACGCCCTCTAGTCGGATTATGTTGGGGTGGTCAAACTGACCCATGATGGACGCCTCGCTGAGGAAGTCCCGCCTCTGCCTCTCGGTGTAGCCCACCTTCAGCGTCTTGATGGCCACGAACACCTCCCTGCGGCCGGGCTGTTTCAGCCGACCCCGGCACACTTCCCCAAATTCCCCTGCAGGGCACAGGGCACAAATAGGAAGTGGCTTCTGAGTTTGGCCCTATATGCAATGCATGCCGGCCCCTCCCTGGGGTAACACCCCCCTCCCCCGCCTCTCCTCCCCACTGTGCCCTAGGGGACTCACCAGCTCCTATCACCTCCTCAATCTTGACACAGGATACATCGATCTCCTTGGCAAATTCTCGCACAGCCTCATTAGGGTCCTCATAGGTAAAAGGGTCAATGTAAACCTTCATTCCAGGAGCAACTAGAAGAAGAAAACGTGAGCATGAGAGGGGCCAGAGTTTTGGCCTGGGGTGGGGGACAGTGAGGGATACTGCACCTTCCCTGCCCCTGATGGGAAAACATTTCACACCCTCCCTCCTAAGTCTGCTCCGTATTCCTCCCTGCTGGAGTCCCAACTCGCTCCTTCCCCACCCACTCACCGTTCCCTCCATGAGAACTAGTGACCATAAAGGCTAGATACCTAGGATTCTTATTCTTCTTTCTCCCTCATCCCTATGTCAAAACATCTCTCGGATTCATCCCTCTCTCATTCCCACTGCCCCTGACCTTATCCAGGCCTTCAACACTCAGACTATTGCAATAGTCTCCCAGCTGGGCTCTCTGCCTCTGGACTTTTCCCACCAATCTATCCTGCATACCTGTCTCCCTAAAACAATACTCACATTGTATCACTCCCCAGCTTGAGAGCCTTTCGGATTACCTATGGTGGAGTCAAGTCCAAACTCCTCTGCCTGCGTTTCACGACCCTTCGAGAACTGGCCACAACCACCCAGCCTCACTCCCAGGCAGCTGTCAAACCAGTCTTCTCACTGCCCCCACAGTCGGGCACTCTCCCCACCCCACCCACTACCTTCCAGAGGCTCCTCTAGCCAGGAATGCTCTCCCCCACTTCTCTAAACCCTGCTCAACCTGCCTGGCTCAGCTCAGTCCAAGGCCACCTCCTCCAGGAAGGCTTCCTCTTTTCTGAACTCTTACCACCCTTTGTAACAGGAACACCCAGCTTAACACCAAACTGTTTTCTCATTTTTTTCTGTGTACATATCTTGTCTTTCTCCTAGGATTAGCTGCCTTTGAGGAAAGGGGTCACTTCTCATGCGTCTCTGAGGCTGGCAGGAGGGAGGTGGGGGCTCAGGAAAGGGCACTTGAGTGGAAGCAGGAAGGGCTATCTGGAATAGGAGTATGAGGGATGAAATCCTAGGCAGGGAAAAGGCTATCTCTAAGCCCTGCAGTAACCAGGGGAACTTGGGGTTGCGATGGGCAGTATCAGGATGAAGAGAGAAACTTACTGTATTGCTGCAGCTTCTCTGTATACTCCGAGTCAGAGCCGTGCCGCTGCTTCCTGGAAGGGGCGGTGGGGGGGCAGCCTGAGACAAGCCCAACAGCTCCCTCTGTTCAGGGGACCCTTGGGCTCACAGGAGGGGCAGGGCATGCTGGGGAGGACCTGGTGCCTCCTGGGTCTCTGGGCAAAGGGCTCAGTGGACTCGGTCCCCAAGGGGATCTGCCGGGGATCAGGCCAGGGGCATGGACTGGAGAGGGCATGGACTGGAGAGGTGTGGACTGGAGAGGGTCTGGGCCCACCAAGGGCCTCTGTGGCACATGGGCTCTAGGGTATTCCAGGGAAGCTCGCGCCAGCCCATGGCAACAAGCCAGGCCCAGGAGTACCTGAGACAGACGACAGCGATGACCACGACAGCCACCACAAAGACCAGCCCAGCCGTGGCAGACCCCACGATGAGGGGAAGCTGCTCCTGGAGCTGCTGGGCGCCGGAGCCTGGAGACCGGGAGGGAGGGGACTGGGTAAGTGGAGAAACGGAGAGTCTGAGGCAGGCGGGAACAGGAGCAGTGGGGTACGTACCTCTCTCGCTTGTGGTCTCAAACTCAGCCGGACGGCTGTACTGCCCGTAGCCGGCCACGGTGCGGGCTCGCACCTGGACCACATAGCGGGCCTCAGGCCGCAGCCCGTCCAGCTGCACTGAGTTCTTCTGGCTGGTCACCGTGGAAGCAATGCCCTCACTCTGCGACACCAAGAGGGATGAAGCACCTCAGCGGCCCTGAGGCCCAGCAGCCACCCACCAGGGCCCACCTGTGGCTGCCCCAGTACCCAAGACCTGGCTCCCCAGGGTCCCTGACACCATTTGGGGGTCCTCTTCTCACCCCAAGGCCTCCTCCTGCCCCTCAAGGCTCTGACCTTCTCAAAGTACTTCATCTCATAGTCCAGGATGACTCCATTGGGCCGCTCTGGGGGTGCCCAGGACAGGGTCAGGCTGCTGCCTGAACTGCTGTGGAGATGGAGTGTAGGCACTTCGGACGGGGCTGAGGGAAGATGGGCGGGGGCTCACGACGGGCTCCCCAGGACCCGGTGCCCAGGGGACCCCCGGTGGTCCGCTGGCGGGCCCTAGGCAACCGAAGTTCTGTGTGGGAGGAGGAAACGACCCAGGCCCTACCCTCCTGCGTCCCCTCCTCACCGGCCTGGTTGGTGGTGATATTCACGGCCGCGTAGCGGGGGGGCAGAGGGCTCTTGCCCGAGACCCCGTTGACAGCTTGCACCTCGAAGGTGTAGCGTGTGTGAGCCAGCAGATGGCTGATGTGGACCCGGCGCTCAGTCAGTCCCAGCTGCCGAGGCACAAACTCCACATTGTCATCGCAGCGAGAGCAGGCTGAGGTGCCCCCAGCCCCGGGGCCCCCGCGGCACTTCTTGCAGATGACGTTGTATAGGAGGTCATCCCGGCCCCCCAGGTCCCGGGGCTCGCTCCACTCGAGGATCAGTGTGGTCTCATTCACGTTGGAGATCACACCCCGCGGGGGAGATGGCACAGCTGTTGGGAAGGCAGAGGGAGAGGGCAGTGAGCGAGGGCCTCAGCACTGCCCTCCCACTCGGAGTTCCTGTGTCCAGTAAGCAGTTTCCTATGGCCTTACTCTTGTCTCTGCTTTAATAAGCATAAGAGCTTTCCTACACTTCTCCATTAGGAAGATTCGATTTAGCCTTCAAGGCCAAACTCGAGATGTTACCACTTCTTGGAAGACTTCCTCAACTCTTCTCCTTCCTGTCCTCTGCACCCCTGTAACACAATTCCTGGGCATCCTTCCAGCCCGGCCCTTAGCACATTATATGGTCTTTTATCTGTTTTTGCCTGTTTCTCCCACCAGGCTGCAAGCTCCTTTAGGATGGCGACTGTATCTTAAGTCTCCTCTGCATCCCTGGCACCTGGCACAATGTCTGACACCAAAGACCAGAGCAGGGAGAAAGCAGGGCACTAGGCTGCCCCACAGATGTGAGGCCCCCTCCACGGTTGGGGTTGGGCCAAAAGAACAGCAGTTCTACACAGTGGAAGGAGGGAAGGGCCACAGGCCCCAGTGGCTCCGGATGCCTGGCTAGGAGCTAGTGGCTGCTTACTTGGTGTTGGTGGAAAGGCTGAGCCGGCTGACCTAGACTCTGGCTCAGGGCCAGTCGCTTCTCAGCTGCACCATGCTGCACACCACATAGAACCTCCCCAAGCCTCAGCTTCCCTGTCCGAATAGTAGTTCTTCACAGCAACCATCTCGGCCCCCCTGAGGGAAGGCCTGCAGCAGGGCTGAGTGAGGCCACAAGTTCGCTTACTGGTACAGGCACTGTCTGCAGAGTCCGAATCCGCTCGGTAGAAGTTACTGTGGCAGGTGCAGATGCTGGCTGCTGGCGAGGTGGTGCGGCTATTGGGGGGGCAGGAGAGGCAGGGCCCCTCTCCCTGCTTCGCCTTGTAACTCCCAGGGGGACAGGCTGTGGGGTAGAAGACGATGGATGTGCTCTTCAGATCGGTGAGAATCTAGCCCTACCCCAGCACAGCTCCTGGCTCCCTCTACCTCCCAGACAGTGGGGGGGGGGCTCTGCTAGGATTGCCTAACCCCGGTGCAGCTACAAAAGGCCCTTTTGCCCCATGCAAACCCCACGTCAGCGGATTCCTCCCCGCCCCGGGCCCCCACCCCTACCCCGGGGCCTCACGGGCAAAGACGTCAGCCCCATCACCTGGGCAGCCTGGACTTGTCGAGGCACGGAAGGGAGAGGGAAGGAAGAGGAGGGGTGGGGAAGAGACCACTGGCAGGCTGGCCGCACCCTCTACTCTGCCATTTTGCCCCCGGCCCTGCAGAAACTTGAGAAAAATCACCCCTCGGACCCTCATGGCCACCCCAGAACAGCCAGAGGTGGGACCTTGTTCCCAGGACCAGCCTCTCTCCCCACCCACCAGTTGCAGGGGAGCAGCTCCTTCCTGCCCTTGGGCAGGGGTGGGGGGCTGAGCAGGGGTGAGAAAAGGGGAAAAAGACAGCGGGCAGGAAGGCTGGGGTCACCAAGAGTTCAGAGGCCTCAAAGCATCCACAAGGGGCACCCCAGGACCCAAAGCAAGGCCGAGCTGAGTGCCTGAACATCCCTTCTCCTCAGTGTCCTCTCTTGCCATCTACACTAGGGCCCCCGGTGGTCGGCTGTGGGGTTCTGCGTATCTCTGACAGCCATATAATTTATTATTCAAACTGGAATATTTTGAGAGTGAAAGGGGCTGCTAAGAATAATCATCATGAGCATACGCCAGGACGACCCAGACACATGAAAGCATATGGTCACTCTAACCACACACGGCTGGCCCAGGGGAGGTCCTCCAGAGTGTGGAGTGCCCAGACTTGGGGCTGTGCTCTTCTCCGGGGGGTACATCTCCCCTCACTAAGGTGATGTTCACCCAAGCTCTTTCGAGCCAGTGGGGGAGGGGGCAGAGGCCAGGCCAGGCCGGTTGCTATGGGAACCAGCATGCATTTCCTGCCAGGGACCTGCAGAGTGTTAGCCCCTCTTCAGGCTGTCAGGCTCTTCACCTCCACCCCCTTTCTCCACTTAGGAAGAGGAAGTCTGGGGCAGGCTCCCATAGAGAAGTGGAGAGGGGCCGGGCAAGGCACTATTCACCTTTCCATGACAACATCCCACGTGAGGCCTCCTAGCCACCCCCCACCCCTGCAAGTGCCAAGGCAGAAGGGATAGAAGGCAAGGCCCTCAGCATCTTGCCCTGCACAGCAGAGCCCTGGACAAGGCCAGAGCCCCAGCTCCCCCATTTCCTGCTCTGATACCTTGACTGTTGTTGTTCTCAGAGACCCTGCGTCCTTACTGGTAGCACTGGGGAGATAACTGGACTCTACCTTATGAGATTGTGATGAGGCTCAAATAAGAGCCCTTTGTGACTGGGTTTTATAGCTAGAAGTCTAGCATGCTGTAAGGTCTTAGGAGTCTTGGCAAGCCACCACAGACAAGCCTCCTAATTTCCTCCTGAATGAAGTAAAGACAAGAGAATCCCTGTCCCCCACACATCCCCAGGTTCCCGAGAGAGTCATGGCTGACACTTCGGTGGTGATGGTGTTGCCATGTGCCAGGCACTGAGCTTCACATGCATCAACTCACTTAAGATCCCTACGAGTCCACAGAGGAATCACCACTATGGTCCCCCTCTAGCACACGAGGAAACCAAGGTTCGAAGAGTAAGTAACCTGCCCAAGGTTCCATCAGTTCTAAGTGACAGATCAGGACTCCGACTTCAGGGACCGGGCCCCCAATCTCTGTGCTGTCAACTCGGCCTCTCAAGGAGGAGAAGAGACACCAAGGTAAAAGGGCCAAGCGGGAGTGCCCATAGCTCTGGGGCCCAGCTGGTACATGGCTTGGGCCCCAGTACCCCCTCCCCCATCCCCCAGGCCAGTCCCCACTCACGGCGGCACTGGGAGTCCTTGGCAGCTGGCTCGTGGCCGGCGGCACAGGTGCAGGCACCCACAGGCACCATCCACTCCCCGTCGCCGTTGCAGTAAAGCTTGAGTGGCACAGACACCTCCACAGCATTGGCAACGCACGTGCCGGGGGCGATGACCAGAGAGGTGGGCTCGGCCCCTGTGAGGGTCTCGGGGAAAAGGGCGAAGCCTGCGGTGGTGGACGCACACTTCTTGTAGAAGGCACGCACGGAGATGAGTGACATGCAGGCGCCCTGGTCCTGGAAGGCCAAGTAGAAGCCGGCCTTGGAGAGCGGCCCGAAGCTTCGCACCTTGGTGTTGACGCGGCCGGTGTCAAGCCGCGAGAAGCTCTCGTCAGGCGCGATGGTGTCCACCTTCACGTAGGGGTTCTCCATCCAGAAGGGCGAGGAGGCCGAGGCCACATCGCTGTCAGCCTCGTAGTAGAAGAGGTTGAAGGTCTCTTTGCAGGAGCCAGGGATGTTGGGGATGCTGTTGCAGTCACGCACGGTGAACTTGAGCTCCACGTAGACGCGCTGCACCTCCCGCCGCCAGATGAAGCCCGTGCGAAGCCAATTGTTCTGGCTGGACTCCCGCACGTTGCACACCTGGTATGTGCGGATGGGGTTCATGGCCTCATCGTAGCCACTCACCTCTTCCCACTGTGCCGGGACCAAGTGAAAAGGACAGAATGAGTGCCAGGTGCCTACCCCATGCCCAGATACGTATGTGCTTCACTGAGATGCGTCTGTGGTGAACTGGCCTGAGCATGCAGGCTACACGGGTCCAAATCCCAGTCCCTGCTCAGTGACTATGGGTCAAGTCACTTAACCTCCCTGTACCATAGTTTCCCCATCTGTAACATGGCGAGAATGAAGACATATGAGGAATAAGGGACTTTACGTGAATAAAGAACTGAGAGCATTTGATAAGGACTATGGGACTATCAGCTGTAATATTTGTTATCTTCATGCCTCAGTTTTGCTGTCTATTAAGTAGGGCTGATTAGACGTAAATGACGTAGTAGGGAATCAAATCAGGTTAATATATATAATGGGCCTGTGACAATGTCCCATACAGAGCACACGTTCAATAAACACGGGCTGTCACCATCACATTTAACCTTCACTGCAACCCCATGAGAAGGTATATCTGTTGTCCCCATTCTATGGAAGAGGGAGCCAAGACTCTCTGGAGTAGAGACTTGCCCAAGGTCACACAGTCAGGTCTGATGAATGAGAGCCTGGAATGCCATCCTACCCCAGGGTTTCAAAACTCAGGGGGGTTGTGAAGTCCATCTAGGGGGGTTAATTAGAGTATTTTAGAAATGTCAGAGGGGGCGCCTGTGTGGCTCAGTGGGTTAAGCCGCTGCCTTCGGCTCAGGTCATGATCTCAGGGTCCTGGGATCGAGTCCCGCATCGGGCTCTCTGCTCAGCAGGGAGCCTGCTTCCATCTCTCTCTCTCTCTCTCTGCCTGCCTCTCCATCTACTTGTGATCTCTATCAAATAAATAAAATCTTTAAAAAAAAAAGAAATGTCAGAACTACAGGAATTTAACTGCTAAGAAATGGAAGCCCAGAAAAGTGAACTGCCTTGCTAAAAGTCACAAAGCAAGTTAAAGATCCGGAGCCAAGGTTTCCTGGTCCCCAAGCCAGTGACCTACCCAGGGACCCAGGAAGGAGGGAGATGGTTAGAGAAGACAAGCAAAGCACTGTCAGCCAGGAAAGGGATGGGGACAGGCTGAAGGTGGGCTGAGGGGTGGGCAGAGGGAGAACAGGACAAAGACGGTGTGTGTGGGGAGGAGGACACAGGCAGACTGAAAGCTGAAAGGGTGAGAAACACCCATAGGCAAAGAAGGAAGGTGACAGGTGCAGAGGACCGGGAAACTGATAGGCAAGGGGCAGAGGCAGCCCTTCTTCAGCCCTGGTGAGGCAAGGGGCATGAACACTGGTGGAGGAAGTAGCCCCCGACACTCAGGGGACATGGTGGGGAAGGCTTACCCCACTTTCTGGATGAGATGTCCATGCCAACTCTGATGTCACCCACTTTGTGTCCATGAGGGTTTCTGGGGAGAAAGAGAAGAACAGAGGTCAGAGGCCATGCTCAGGGTGGGGAGAAGGAGGTTGTCCAAGAAAGGCCAGGATACCAGGAAGTGATTCCCACCAGGCACTACCCCATCCCACCCCACTCCCAAGTCCTCGAAGCTCTCAGCCACCCTTCCCTGAAGAAAGCCTGCAGCCACATCCCAGAAACTTCAGACACCAAAGATTTGAGCCATCATATTGTTGGAGATGGGTGTGTACTACTGACCCCAGCCCAGGTCATAGAGGCAAAAGCCAGGCCCAGTTCACACACCTACAGGCTCAGCTAATCTCCACACAAAGGGGTAGCAGGCCCTTTATCCTGGAACAAAGGACCCTGTGCTTCAGAGCCTGCTGCCCAGGCCTCCCCTGACTCCATTCTCAACACAAAGGCCTGGCATCACATATGCCCAGGGGAAGGGATGGGTAGTTACAGGGCAGAGCCTGCTTCCAGCTGGCCTCCCACTCAACCACCTCTGGGGGATGGGGCATGAATACTCTCTGAGGCTAGGCTGAGGGCCACCAAGACCCAGACCAGCTCCTCGAGAGCTAGTTCAGTTCTTGCCACAGTCCTTGGATAAAGTGCGTTGTGCACCCCTTTTATAGGTGAGAAAACTGAGGCTCAGATAAAGTCAATATATGGCCTAAGGTAAAACTGCTAGGACTTGGGGTAAAGGGTTGAAAGGTAGCTGACCCCATAGCTAACCACTTAACCAGAGCACTCTGACTGCAAAGGGAAGAAGAGAGAAAGGAAGAACAGAGAAAGCCTAGAAAGATATGTATAACCTTTAAGTCCCAACCCAGCTCTCAGCCACCCTGCCCTGGAGAAGAGCCTGCAGCCACATCTCCAGAAATGTTAGACACCAGAGATTTGAGACATCAGGTTGGCCTCCTCCAGGAAGCCT
Organism: Mustela nigripes; assembly: GCF_022355385.1. Classification (NCBI taxonomy): domain Eukaryota; kingdom Metazoa; phylum Chordata; class Mammalia; order Carnivora; family Mustelidae; genus Mustela; species Mustela nigripes. Next base: position 112,567,983 of record NC_081558.1, read on the forward strand.
TCCCTGAACCACCAAATTAAGGTTAGATGCCTTCTTCTGTGCATCCAGGGCTGGGAGCCTTGTCACAGTACTGATCCTATTCTAAGCTTCAGTTTCTCATCTGTTTCCCCCTGCTCAGCCATAGGAGGGGCCCATTAATGTTTCTGACATAAACTCAATCCCCAAGGAATCGGGTTCAGGGTTCTGGCTAGACAACTCTGCTCTCTGAAAGGAGAGGGATGCCAACACCTTTCTTAGAGCCTGGGAGACTTCCTCTCTGCCCAGAGCTGGAAGAGGGCAGGTTGGGGCAGCCCAGGAAGAGAAAGACCCAAACCCCCCAGATTCCAGGCTTATGGTCTTCACTGATTTCCTGCGCTCTGGGTCTGAGCTGAGGATGGCGGGTGAGGTGGTTGTGGCCCAGACCCTCATGCAAGGCCAAGTTGGGGGGAGGTTCCCTCCTCTTCCATCAGAGATGGCTGGTCCCTGGAGGACCCAGTTGCAGGGTGAGCCGTCCCAGCCCCATGGGTCAGTGGCCGGACAGGCCTCTCTGGCACACAAACAGACACACACAGACATCTGGTAGGGGTCTACGGGAGGCAAGCAGAGATGGGCAGAAGCAGGGGCCCAGAGACAGGCAGGGAGAGAGGTGGTGGGGCAGGGGCCTCGCCGAGGCGGACGGTGGGAGAGCTGGAAGGATGTGCAGAGCCACTGGCTAGGACCAGACAGTGCGGTGACCAGTTGAGGACTACAAAAGACGGTGAGGTGGAGAGACAAGGAGGCCCAAGGAGACAGAGACAGAGGGAGGTTTCCAAGTAGCCTCTTCCTCAGCCAGCAGCCCAGAGCGTTCCGGTCCCTGGAGGCAGGAGAGCCAAGCGCACACCCTCCCCCCCAAGCCAGCCAGCCAGCCAGCCAGTCCGCCTGCTTGTCTGCCCGCTGCCCGCTGCCCGCCACCCGCCCGCCTGAGCAGGCAGGGGCTCCCACCGCTCCCTCAAGCTGCCTCCCTCCTCCCTCTCCCTCACTTCCTTCTGCTCAGCCTGTGCCAAACCCATCTGGAACTGTTTAAACCCAAATATTCAGCCCCCTCCCCCCTCCAGCCAGATTCCTCCACAGTTTAAAACAAGCCCTGTGCTGGCTCTGAGAGGACGGTGGGGCTCGGAGGGGCGGGAGGGGATGATGGGGAGGGGGAAGGGAGGGGGGGCCGGGGTGGAGGGAGGCTCTTCATTTCTGTTTAATTTCTGGGGAGCGGGAGAGGGAGGGGGCGGGGATCGGCGCTTGGCCATCGCTCAGCCTTGGCCATCGCTCAATCTCGGCACATTTTTCCCATTAATGAGGAGAGGACTTGGATTTCGAGTCATGTGTGCCCGAGGAAGGGCTCCGGTCACCCTGGTGGGGAGGGGGCTTGCTCTCTGGGGAAGGGGAGGGGACTGCTCCCTTCAGCAAGAGGTAGACCCTGAGGTGCTTGTGTCCCAGCCTCAGGAAGGGCACAGAGGGGTCCCAGAATCCATCTGTGTGGCACTGGGAGAGACAGACCCAACCCAACAGAGCCCACCTTTCCTCCGCTACATGTGTGCCGCACACGCGTATGCGGACACAAGCTGGGGTGAAGTATATGAGGTACCGGAGGTAAGGACAAGAGAGGACTGAGAGAGCAATCTCCAAACTCCCCAGCTGCCAATCACACCCCCATCCTCCTCTCTCCCCCATGTGGCTGCTGGAGGGAGACCAAAAGGCCGGCAGCCACTCTCCGGTACCGGGCTCTGTCGGGCCAGAAACCCCACCGGCCCTTCCAAAGTGAGCAGGGGAGTGGACAGCAGGCCTGGGGGCTTTCCAGGATGGAGCTTCAATGTGCAGAAGTAAACCAGCACCCCTTTCGGGTTTCCAAAAGGCCACAGAGAACGGACACGTGGCGCAAATCACACACACGAGCACTCCCCAGTTCTCCATGGCTGGGCTCATTCTCTGCCGTGGGGGCCAAAGAATGACAGGTCAACACATGTAGTGGACAAAACACACAAAGCCACAGCCGCCCGCAAACACACACACACACACACACACACACACACACACACAGCTTCATAATCAGCCATGGTCTGTCTTTTTCAGACACACAGACGCATATGGTACAAACAGATCTGTCTTCCTCAGACACTCACATACAGTGAAGCCCTCCTTTACACCGATTTGGTTTGCCTTAGGCAAACACTCACTCTTACAGTCTTCACGTGTGCGGATTTCCAGAGACATCTACGTACGGAGGGCACGCACACCGAACGGTGCGTTCTCCTTACACACCCAACTGCACACGATTGCCAGCCTCGAGTGACAGTCTTGAGTGTAGTCAAGTGCAAACGCAAACACCAGCTTCTCCATACAGACTCAATGACGTGCTCTCACGCAACCACACATGAGCCTGGGCCGCATACTCATACGTGCCCTGGGAGCTCGCAGACAGCGCTGAGGCCAGCACCTACAGTTTGGATAAAGCCTCCAAGGCCCATCCTCCACACACACGCAACACACATACACACACCAAGCATGTTCTTTCTGTGAGCTGAGTCTCCAGGTGGGGTGGAGGAAGGGCCAGGAGAAGGCAGCGTCTGCTAAGAAGGGAGAGGGACTAGACCAGTCTTGGCCAGAGGTGCAGGGAAGGAGCAAACCCCAGACCTGCTATCTATGGCCCTGGCCCAGGCGGGAGCTGTCACCAGTCCAAGTCACAGGGCTGGGGGCAGGACAGGGGCATGAAGATGGTTCTGGGTGTGGCTGGGTGTGGCCTCCCCAGGTACCGCCCTGCCAGTACAATGGCACTGTCCCCAGCACTGAGCCCCTGCAGCGGGGCGGGGGCGGCATCACTTAGACACTTAGCCCCAGGAGCTTTGGGCAACCCTTCCATACATATGTTGGGTACCCAGCAAGAAGAGCCCCCAGTCTGTGTCTGACAGCCTCCCTGGGCAGCCCAGGTGTAGCTGGGAAACAGCCACCAATCCCAGTAAAGGGCCAAGTCCACACAGCTTTATGGGGGCTGCCAGACTCCACAGTACCCCAAGTCACAGAGAACACACTGCTCTGGGTCCGTGAGACCCAGGAAATCAAAAAACCCCTGAGACAAAAGCAAGAAGCCCAAGCTCCAGATGAGGGACTTGATGGGAGTGGAGAAGGTCACGCTCCCAGGCAGGTGGACAGAGAGGCAGAGCCTGGACAAGGAGGCGCATAGCCCTGCCTGCAAAGAGAGGGAGAAAACCCCCTGCCAGCCCTGAGTTTGTCCCCCTCCTCCCTGAGGGGCTCCTCACCTCGGCCAACCAACCCAAGGGATCTGTCCCATCTTCTCCCTGCTTGCCCCTACCCTGTATGTAAGCAGACATACATGATATACCAAGCCGCACACTCAGGGTGGTCAGCCTGAGGAAGAAGGGAGCCTGGGTTGGGGGGAGGGTTGCTATGGGACCTAGAAAAGCCTAACTCACCCCAAGTTACCTCTCCCTTTCTCTGCCCATGGCCCTCGATGCTGGGGTGGAGGGGAGGGGAGCATCTCAAAACAGAGAACACATTTTGTTTTCCATTCCACCCCTCAGATCGTGGGGATTTATAATTAAATAAACCTGAGAGGGAGAAGGGAGGAGAAAGCACAGAGCAAGGAGCCCAGATGCCTCCATGTTCGTCCATGCCCCCACCCTAGCCCTGGCCTTGTCAGCCAGCCAGCTGGGACCCAGGACAGACGGACAGCTAGCCCTTCGCCGGCATCCCAGCCACAGTGGGTCTGGCCAGGGGTCTGGGGGCAGGAGGCAAGAGGACATCTGGGGCCAAGGCAGCCCCTAGGGGCAGGGGGCCTCTCCCACCCCATCAGGTGCCCAGCTGTACCGAGTCCCCCCCACCGCCACCCCCCCCCCACCTCCCCAGCTGCCCAATCCCGACAAACCAGTTTGACTCAGCACAACAGGCAGGGCTACAATTTTCAAACTATGCAGGCCTGGTGATTCAGCCTCTTCATGCTGTTTAATTAGTGTAAGGCCGGGTGGCGGAGGCCTTGCCTTGCCCACGGCAGCTTAGGCTCTAGCTCCCTGCTGCTGAGGCCACAGAGCCGGTGGTGGCAGCAGCCCTGGCTGAAGGGAAGGCAGTGACAAGCAAACTGGTTCCCCCAAATACCTGCCACTGTCCTTCAGCGGCTGCTCTGAGGTGCCAGCTCGTGACAGACAGGGATGGGGTGGGGGCCGCCAGAGGCGACTCGATGCGTGAGCCAGCCCCAGAAATCCCAGGCCTGGCGTGCCCTCTCAGGGAGCACCTCCTGGGGGTCACCACTGCCGCCTCTGAGAAAGAGAGGGACACACATGCTACCTCCTTCCCTTGCACCCCACGTGCTCTGCAGCGGTCCCCACCTCTCACACCTGGCAACCAGGTCTCCCCCTCAAAAGGGTAGGCTCTCAGCAGACCTCTCCCCGGTCCCACGTGTAAGTGTCCCACGGACCAGACATCCTTCCCCTTTCCATGCCTGTTCCTGGTCTGCTCGCCTTCCGGTTCGTGGTCCTGGAGGGGAGAAGGATCTTGCCTCGGGGGACTGGGAGACGCTACTCGAAGGGAGAGTGGGCAACAAGGTGGCTCTGTTTCCCTATGACTGAGGGTAAATCTGAGGGCAAAATTGGTCTGTGTTTGCACAGGGAGGGAAGCAATCAGAGGGCAAAGGGAGGGGAGTTTTTTCAACCAAGAAGGACAAGCAAGGACCCTGGCTCCATCCTCAAGAAAAAATGATGAGGTCCTTGGATGCTGCCTTGGGGGACCCCAAGTGTGTAGGGAGGAAGAGCAACCAGGTGCTAGACAGCACCTAACCAGGGCATCCATGACAAAACAGTACGCACAACTCAGGACTCCTGGCTCTAGGTATAAAAGCCCCCAGATGTGGAGAGCCAAAAGGCTCCCCTAGGCCCAGGGCAAGCCAAATCCTGGCAAAGCCAAATGGAAGGCTGGAGCCTACACCCCCTGCCTGTAAAGCTTGGGAGTAGGGAAGCTCCTAACTAGCCCCGCCCAATGGCCCTAGCCCAGGACCACCAAGTCTTCCCACCTCACCCTTCAAGCTCCAGACATGGCTGGGGGATGGGCAGGACACAGAAGCTGCCCCGGACCCAGCTCTCATCCCATCCCAATCCCATTGCTCCCAGAGCTGAAGGGAGATGGAAGAGGCAACAACTTGCTCTTCAGATCAATCTTCCCCCATCACCCCCCCAACCCCTTCCTCTAACCTCTCTCCAGCAGGTAAGGCACACACCAGCTTCACTTCTGCCCCTGCTCAAGGGGCAGACCCCAAGATAATTATAATAGCACTTAATCCCTGAATAATAATGGCTGTGTGCTAAGTACACACATTAAGGACTCAATCTTCACTATAACTCTAGGATAGTGGGTACTACCACTATCGCATCTCAATATGAGGGAGAACTGAGTGGGGAGGCATACTTCTGTGTGGGGCTCCATGCCCCAAAGTATCTCTTTTTCCTTTCATTCTTGAGCACACACACTGAAAACCCTAAGGTCTGAGATATGGCAGAAGTAAAGGAACTGGTAAAAGCCACACACGGAAGGCACCCCACACTGGCCTGGCCTCCCAGCCACCACCTACCCAGTCAGGGAGTAGCCCCAAACACAGCTGGGGTGAGGGGGAAGGAGGGACAAAGTTGGGGCCCTGCTGCCTGCTCTTTCCTGTGCTGCTACTGCTCATGGGCCCTCCAGTCAGCCCAGTCAGCCCCTCAGCTCCTCGGCCCCAAGGCCTGGATGCCAAGCTCCCAGCTATGGCCTGCCGCTGAGGGTCTAACAGATTGTGAGGAGTGCAGAGGAGGAAAAAAGGAAGGAAGGAGTGAGCCTCTTTAGGCAGTCCTTGCTCCCCAGACCCAAACCACACCCCTGCCACCCCACTGTCAGCAGCAGCACCCACCACACCTGACAAGGAGGGTCCCGTGCCTAGCACACAGAGTCCCATAAGCACCTGTGCCTGTGTGGCCCCTCCTGGGCTAAGACACAGAGACACAGACCTGAGAACTCCAACAGGCTCCCTGGCTCACACCCTTGAGGCAATCAACAACAAAGCCCCACACTGGTTTCTCACGCCTGAGATCCTATCACACACATGTGGGCGCGACCTCAGTGTTTCTGCTGGGATTTGCATGTGTCCACCCGTGTGAACCGGCCTGTCAGCGCCGGTGGTGGCCGGTGGGCTCCGAGATAAAAGGGGTTGGGGGTTTGTAGGAACGTTTCCCAGAGAGAAAACTGGAAAGCACCAGAAGATGCCTTTCTCTCGGAACTGTGCCCTTTTTCCTTTAAGTTTACCAGTTGTGAACATACAAACAAACCAAGCTACACAGAATTCCTATTTTGTTCCTGTACTAAGAAAGTGACTAGACGTGCTGTTAAAGACGCCAAAACTAAGTACTGTCTATATTCCAATGTCACACAAATTTCTGTGGTGTCCTATCCTCCAGATAGATTAAGGTCTTCTCTCCTTTAATGGCTCCAAATTTTTAGGAAACCCTGTGTGTGTGCGTGTGTCTATTGTCTGTGACCAGTGTCAGTGCCTCTCTCTCCCGCAGGCTCCTGTCAAGTGGCCACATGTGTGTGAGCTCTCCCACCAGGGCCAACAGCATCCTGTTCCCCCAAGTACAGTCGTTTGGAAGTTGGAGCCACCCGCTCAGCACCGTCTGGATCGGTTTCACACAACCTACTGAGAAACTCGGCCTTTCCCCACCTCCAAATGGGGCAAATCCCTGAACCTCGGGGGTCCAACGAAGACCCGAACATTCCCATGTCCTGCTAGAAGGCGGAGAGCCGCAGAGCAGCGCGCACTGCCCGTGGGGGCAGCACCTCGTGTGTAACTGGCGCTCCATAAACCATAAACAATAACAGGCCCCCGCCTCTCCACCCCCGCAGCCATCCCCCGACAAAGCAGGGTGCACGCACTCACACCTCTCACAGTCGACTCCAACGGGTTCCTAACCAACACCGCCCCCCAGCCTGGGAGTCCCGCTTCGCCCCCACCCGCCACAGCCCCGCGGCATTCTCGGAGGCCCCCCGCCTCGCCCGGTGGGTCGCCCACACTTCCTCGCCTCCCGGGGCAGCTTAGGGCTCCGCTCCTCTGCGGTGAGTGCGGGGTTCTCCCCCATGAGCTCACAGCGGTTCTGTGACTTTCGGGGACGCTCAACCCGAGTCGAGCTGCCCGAGATCCACGACTCACGTACCGCGGGCCTCTGGGCCAGCTGGAGCCTGCGAGGCGGCTACGGGGGCGATCTCCCCACCCCATCCTCCGGCCCCCGGAGCGGCGCGGGTGACGGAACCTCCTCCGACGTGCGCCCAGCCCGCATCTGACCCACAGCGTGGGTCCTCTCCGGCCTAGCTCGGGCGACCCCGGCCACCGTAAGCCTCGGATGCGCCCCCCGACGCCGCTCACCTTCCAGCGCCCGGCAGCCGGCGGGCAGCAGCAGCGGCAGCAGCAGCAGCGGAGGGAGCAGCGGCAGGAGCCCCGGCGGCGGCGGCGGTGGCGGCGGCGGGCGGGCTCGGGCCATGGCCGGGGCGGGCTCCGGGAGCCGAGCCGGGCCGCGCCGGGCCGCGCCGGGCCGCCGGGCTGCGGGAACCCGGGGAAGGGTCCGCTTCGCGGGCTCCGAGGAACGCTCGCGTACGGTCCCAGGAGATCCGGGCAAGGAGAGGGTGCGATCCAGGCGGGCGGCTCCGAGACCCAGGCGGCGGCCCGAGCCTGGCGATGCTGGGGGATGCAGGCAGGTCGGACCCGCGGGAATCTGGACGGACCGGTCCAGGAGGATCCCGGGCGCTGGAGAGCTCGGAGCCGGAGAACTCCGGGAGGCGGGCCGGGGCGGGAGGGCGCAAGTGGTGGTAGTTCGCGGGCACAGTTATCCGGCGGTCTGCCGCGGGCCCGACTCGGATCCGGGGCTCCGGGTGCGCGCGCCGTCCGGGGTCCGAGCAGGGTTCTTGCAGCGCCGCTCACGTACTCACTTCTGCTGTCCCCAGCGCCGGCGCTGCCGCTCTGGGCGAGAGGGGCGGGACCGACCTCCTGCCTGTCAGCGCCTTGGCCCCGCCCCTAGCCTCGGGCCGCCCACTCACAGACCGCCAGGAGCGCGGCTTCGTCCTCAGGAGCTCTCCGCTGGAGTTCAGTTGGCGGCGCCTCCATCAGGCACACCTTCAGGGTCTCCGAAGCCTGGAGTGGGCGGAGCCAAGAAAAAGATGAATTAGATTGGGCGGAGCGATGCTGTCAATCAGACGGAAAACCCGCCTCCTGTTTCCCATTGGCCTTTAATAGCCGAACCGGAGTCCGAAGAGGGGCCGGTCACATACAACGAGCTGAGGGCGCCCCCCTGTGGCCCGTACGCTCCCAGGGACGCCCCCACGTGGCTATCTTTTCTCCAGGCGCCTCCAGACCCTAACCTCGAGTTTAGGCACTTCAAGTGGGGGGCCTATCCACAACACATCCTTCAACCAGGGCCTTCTGCTCTTTTATTCATTCAATCAATCATTCATTCATTCATTCAGCCGTTCTCTGAGCGAAGACTCTATTACTGAGGGTGCTACAGCAATCGACAGAGGTCTGTGTTCTCTGGGAGCTAGTTTAGTGGTGGAGGCGGGCATTAAGTCATCCCAGCAGAACAGAAGACAGAGTTGCCAGAGCACATGTGACGGGGATAGCTATGTCTGGCCCTGAGTGAAGGACATTTCAGCTGAAACATGAAAGATGCATAGTAGGTGAAGGATGTGTGTTTAGAGACAGGGTCAGGATGGGGTGGCTGTTTCAGACACAGCAAACACACTTTGTGCGACATCCCGGTGGCAAGAGAAACTGATATTCACTAGAAGAATCTGAAACAAGTTCAGAATATCCTGAGTGTAGGGTTAGAGGCTGAAAAGAGGCTTAGAAGTAGGTGTAGAGGGCCAGAAGAATTGTTTTCAGACTCATACGGCATTCTTGAGAGCTGGAGCTTGAAGCAAAGGCTTTGCCTTACCTGCTTAGGGTGGCTGCCCTGGGAAGCAAGAATGGGGGAGGCAAGGGTAGAAACAGGGAGCTAGAGAGGGAGCTGTGCGATAGCCAGGTGGAGGAACGTGCTGCTTTGAACTAGCGTGGAGACTGTGGGGATAGAGAAAAGCGGACAGGTCTAAGGTGTTTCAGGAGGTAGGATTCATGAGATTTGTGACTGAGTGGTTGAGAGGTACATGGTGGATGGAGCCATGATGGAGAATCCCCCCGGGGTTTCTGGATTGGCAATGAACTTCTATCCCATTTGCTCAACCAATGTTTACAACATGCAATAAACACTTTGAAAAAATAGGTCTTGTTTCTTAAGTGGTAGATGTTATTATAGCCTCATTTTACCAACAGAATTGACATCTAGAAAGGCTTGGTGACTTGCCCCAAGTCATAGTGCAAATAAGTGACAGGGGTGGGATTTGAATCCAGGACTGTATCATGTTTAGGCTCCCTTATTCCACTTCATCAGAGATCTTAGGATCACCCACATGCTTGTTAGAAACTCAGAATCCTGAGCCAGCCATTCCTCCTTGGATCTTGGGACTCAGAAACTCTGGGACATGGGGCCCAGGATTCTGCATTTTAAATAAGCATTCCAGATGCTGCTGCTGCACACTGGTGGTGGAGAATGACTATCACCATGCAGCCCGTCACTGTCCTAGCTGGAGAAACGTCCTTCCATGAGCCATCCCAGGGCCTTCCCCAGCTACCCTGAGATGTCTGGGGGGCAGAGCATAAGTGATGAGACTCTAGGTGGGTTCATACTTAATCCTCTGATCACGAAGTGCCTCAGTTCCAGTCCTGGAAGCTCCGTGAGAACAAATGAAGTCACAATCTGGTGCCTGAAGACATTGTTCTGACAGCAGGCCATCCTCCCAGCCGGAGACAGGGTATGTGTGGGCACAGAGGGCTGCAGTAAAGGGCGACCATGAGACAGAGGGCCAGACTGCACCTTAGCCTCCAGGCTCTTCTAACTCCAGATCTGTTCTCAAGCCCAAGAGATCTCTCCCGACATCCTTCAAGGCTCAAGAGCACAGAAGGGACCTTGGAGCTCATCTCATGCAACTCTCCCATTGTAGAGCTAGAAAGCATGAGGCCCAGAGAGAACTGTTTGCCCCACAGCCCCCTCTACCCTGGGGTGCTGGTTGGCACTGGGTAGTATTTTGGCAGGCGTCTGACAACAACACCTCTCAGCTGAAGCCCTGCTCGTTGCAAGGCGGATCTGTGAGGCCGGCCCTGCTGTTTGCTCAGCAGCTGTGCCAGGCGAGGCCTCACCCTGGACAAACACAGCCTGCCGGGCAGCAGGCACCAAGATCCTTTGTTCTTGGGCCTGATAGCAGGGCCAGCAGGTAACAGAGGGCCCGTCACCGGATGTTGGCACCATGGTTCCCACGGGAATGCTTCCTGATCAAGAGGCCGACAAGCTGAAGGGCACCCAGTTACTGGCTCCAACAGCCTGGGGCAGGAAGGCGACCACCTGGCAAGAGAGCAGACGTGAGTGGGGAGCAGGTGGAGGCATGGGGACCAAAAGCCAGGCCAGATAAGGAAAGCTGAGACACCTCTATCTCTTTGGGGCTAGGCGGGCAAGAGGTCCTAACCTACCTTCAGGCTGAGAAGGTGCCAAGGAACCCAGGGATTGGCTCAGCCTCTGACCTTTGATTTGGAATAAAGGGAAAATGTCCAGAGTGAGGTCCAAGTCCCTCTCTCTAGCCCACCATCCTTTGTCCATCTGAAACTAGGAGGAAGCTTCATGTCGAAGCAAGAGCTTGCTGAGACCCAAGTACAAACCCTGGCACGGTCATTCACCAGCTGGGGGATAGGAAGCTAAAACTTCTTGAGCCCAGGTATCCATGGGAATGAAGGTAGGATGGTGATCACACTTCCCTAGCAGGCCTATTGTGGTAGTCTGGCCAAGGGGCAGGAGCGCAGCAGGTGCCGGTTAAATAGTCCTGATGATAATTAATACCAGTCCCCATAACCTCTCTGGCAATGCTGACAACTAGAGGAATGACTATTAATTGAATTGGGGCTTAAAGCCCCCTGCCGCTGTGACCAACTTCAGATTCTCTTTTAAAAAGATAATAAATAGGGATACCTGGGTGGCTCTGTAAGTTCAGCTCAGGTCATGATCCCAGGACTCAGCTCCTTGATCAGCGGGGAGCCTGCTTCTCCCTCTGCCTGCCACTTGATTTCTTTCTCTCTAACCAATAAATAAATAAGTAAATAATCTTTTTAAAAAGAAGGATAATAAATATATGTCCCTGTAGGTTTGTAGGTTGGGGATTGTTGCAAGAAAATTGAAACTGGGAGAAGAGAGCTTGGAGGCAGTAAATGATGGTGAGAGTGATCTGATGAGTGCTTTGGGGGTTCTGATTGAGGACCCCGGGGTGGCAAGGAGACCAGTGAGGAGACCACAGGCGAGCACTGATGATGGCCAGGCTGGCCAGTGGTCTGAGCAGCAGTGTGGGTGGTCATTTACAGGAAGAAAAGTGAGGACTTAGGAGCCATTTGGTTGGGGAGGGGCTAGGGGTTGAGGACGGAGGGTGTCATTTTGGACTGATAACTTAGGAGGCTGGTTAGACATCCACACATGCACATCAAGGAGACAGCTGGCTTCACCACTCCCATGTCCTCCACTGACACCCCCCCCACCCGCCCTTGCTATCTACACAGCCTCAACTCTGGTCTCTCTCTGTCCCTTGGAGCATGACCTCGGGACCTTTGCACTGGCTGTTCCTTCTCCTTCTGCCTGGATACTCTTTTTCCAGTTCTTACAGAGCTGCATTCTCTCAGAATTTAGGTCTTTGCTTAGAGGTCACCCCCTCCCTGTCCACTTTGATTCCCTCCCTCATCCTCCACACCAACACTGTCTAGCCCGTGGCACTGTCTCATTTCCCTATACTACTGAGCACTAACTGAGATTATATTATTTTGTCATTTGTTTACATGTGTATCAGCTGTCTCCCTTTCTAGAATGTAAGCTTTCTGAGAACAGAGGCTGGCCTTATTTACCAACAAATCCCTGGCGTAAGGCCCAGTGTCCTGCAGGAAGTGGCCTCTCAGTAACAGTTTACAAATCAAGTCAGTAAGTATGGCCAACAGATGGTATTCATGCTGCCTCTTCTTCTCCCCAAAACTTTGGTGGACATTGCTCATGGCTTCTGCACTCTTTCTTCAACATGGTGCTGTAGGCAGCCCTTGTCAGTCAGAGTTGGCACCTGAAGTCAAACCCATCTGCCATCCCTGTGGTGGACAAAAGTCCCCTTCTTACTACTGGTGTGGTTTTGTGTGAATCTTTTCTTTCCTTTTTTTCTTTTAAAGATCTATTTATTTAGGGGTGCCTGGGTGGCTCAGTGAGTTAAGCCTCTCCTTTTGGTTCAGGTCATGATCTCAGTGTCCTGGGATCAAGCCCCACATCGGGCTCTCTGCTCAGCAGGGAGCCTGCTTCCCCCTCACTCTCTCTCTACCTGCCTCTCTGTCTACTTGAGATCTCTCTCTCTATCAAGTAAATAAATAAAACCTCTTTAAAATTTATTTATTTATTTATTTTGAGAGAGAGAGAGAGCATAAGCAGGAGGGGCAGAGGGAGAGGGAGAGAGAGAATCCCAAACAGACTCTGTGCTGACCCCGGAGCCCAACACAGCCCTGAGATCATGACCTGAGCAGAAAGCAAGAGTTGGACACTTAACCAACTGTGCCACCCAGGCGCCCCCTCCCCCCCGCCCCCATGTGTCTTTTAAAGTTCCTTGGGCCTCAGTCTCCTTCTCTCCTCCAAGGTGTAGGAGTCTTCCCATCGCTCCTAACTGCGGAGGGCCTCCCGGTGGGAGCCTGCTGCCACAAGGCAGACAGGTGGCTCTCTTACCATCTTTCCCCAGAGTCACTCTGCACTTCCTCCCTGTTGCCCTCGGTTTTCTCACCAGCCCCAGACGAGACGAGGCTAGAAGGGACCTTTGGTACATGACCCAACCAAAACCCTCATTTTCAGGTGAGGTCCTAAAGACAGGGACGGTCCATGGAGCCAGAAATCCAACAAAAAACGAGTTGCCCCCACCCAGGGCTCTGGCAGCAGCCATCCCTTCCCTGGATCTCTGGCAGGGCCTGGGCACTTGCCACCAGTTCCCTCCTCCTCCTCATCATCGCGGGGAGGGGTGGGGTGGCCTGCACTTCCTCGAACTCAGGCATATTCCGAAGCCCCAGGAGGCACGAGGCCAGGCTTCCCTTCAGGCCTTGGCAGTTGGTGGAAGAAGGATGGCCTGTGGATTCCTGGCTCCTTCCCCAACTTCCGAGCTGCCCGTTCCAGAAAGAGGGGAGAGAGGTGCAGCCCTCTTCCTCCATGGTTGCTTTTGGAAGTTGCCTCAAGTTGTTTGGACCAGGGCGAGGCTCTTAGGGGTTTCAAAGCCAATTAATGGCCTGTTGGCAGCTTCTCACCTTCATCCTCTTCTGATCCAAGCTGGATCACCCCCTTCACTCTCCTGAAGCCTTTCCACAGTCTCTCTGACAAGAGCTGGGTTCTGGCTTCCCTTGAGGAAGGGTGGAGGAAGAAATGGTTGAGTATTGACTAAACCTCTCTGTGATCTTAAGTGGAGGAGCTTCAAATGTCTCCCAGAGAGGGGAACGCTTCGGTTCCTTTGAGCTTGCCTGTGCAGAGCCCTTGTTTGCAAACTGTCTTTTCTTGGGGAGCTGCCGTACTTCCTTTTCTAGGAGCTATTTGGGGAAACTCTAATGTTTGCAGGAACAGAGAGCTAGCTCCCTGCTCAGGAGGACAATGAGGACCCAGAGGAATCCAAAAGTGCTAATTAAGGACCAATACCCATAGACATCTGGGGAAAGTTTAAAAAAAAAAATGGAAAAGGCTGGGGCTTTCATGTTTAATGAGGAAGGAGGGAATAGCAGGATCACAGAGAAATTTGGGGAGACAGAATTCAACATGATATTGGACATTTCAGCCCACTTATTGAACAGTTCCTGGGTGCTGTGGGGCACGGGCAGAGACAGGCACCGGCCCACTCTGCCCAGGGGAGGAGTCACAGACACCTTCCCGAGGTGGCAGATGCTCAGCAGACACCAGGCTAAGGCCCCGAGAATAAGAGGAGGCTGCCAGGGGAGGATGATAGATGGGAAAGACCAGGCAGTGGGCCTTCGAGGGCCCAGACATACCATGGAATCACCTGGGGAGTTTTTTGAAAAGAAGGGTGGCTAAGCCCAGAAAGACTGGTTTGGGGGCAGGCCCTGGGCCTTGATGTCAAGTGGGTCTAATGTTGGGGGGCAGGTAGGGAGATCATAAGATACAATCATAAGATCATAAGATACTGGGGGTACAGTCCAGGAGTCTTTGGTCCCTGTCAGCGGCAGCCACATGGCTCTGTGAAGGAGTTTGGGATTCAGATGAGGGAGATGGGAAGTCCCCCATGGGTTTTAATCTCCCTGCAGAGGATTAAGTTGGTCCCATTTGCTTTATAAAACTATGTCATTTAGTTTAGCTTTCCCCCGCTTCCCTCCCCCAAACTCAGCTGATGGGAAAGGTTCCCTACTGAGGCCCACTCAGGACCACTGGGGTCAGTGAGACCCGCTGGGGCCTCTCCCTTCCTCTGTCAGGCCCAGCCTTGGTCTCGGCAGTGTGGGTCCTCTGTACCCATGTCAGGTGGTGAAGGGTCATCGAGAGGCCCAGCCCCTTCTCCCCACTTGTCTTCTGTCCCCAGCAGCTACCCAAGTACTTGCTCTGGTCAGTTCCTCCTGGGCTTCTTTCTCAGCCCAGCCAGACAAGGTGCTTGATCTGCCTCAGGGTTCCAGCCGGCACAGTACAAGTAAGGCAACGTCTCCTCTCAGTTTTCCAAAGCTATCACTCTAGGGGCTGGAAGCCCTCACAGCTTTTTCCCTCTCAGAATGCGTTCTGTCAGGCCTTCCCAGGTATCTGCTGATTTCCACAAAGCCTTCATTGGGATGCCCCTCATGCTCCCACCTGGATGGAGAGCGCAGGGAGAGAAAGCTGGGCTTCAGAGTCTGTGGGGCTTGGATTAGAAACCTCTCAGGAGCTCTGTGGCCTCAGGCAGATCACTTCACCCCTGTTCCTGTTTCCTACTTGTTAAACAGCAACACCAACTTTACGGGACTTCTGAGCATTAAATGGGAGAAGTATGTAAAAGTTTGAATGGAGTACCTAGTACATAGTACGTCTTCAATAAATGCTAGTGTCATTTACTACTACTACTAATACTACTACTACTATTACTAGTGAGGGTGGGTAATAATTCCTCCTCCTATGGGGGTATAGCCATGAGCCAGATAGGTACAGTCCTAGCCTTCATGGAGCTTCCTGTCCAAGAAGGGTTCAGGGTTCAATGTTAAAAAGCACACTGGTGAGGCCAGCAAGGCCATGCTCAGGAGATGCTATGGACACTGAAATGATGAGACTGACTTACCCAGGTCAGGGAAGAGGGGAGAAGTAGCGGGGGCCAGAAGAGGCAGAAAGAATCACTCCGGGGTGCGGTACCAAATGAGACACGTTCCCCCGTAGCTTCTCATACAGTTGCAGAACCCTGAGAGTATTGTGAACTACTTCTAAATGTCATGACCCCCGCCTTGAGCCACAGGCCTCCATTGGTCTCATACTACATGGCGTCCCCGGGGAATAGCATCTGTGCCTGTGGCTCTTGCCCATGCCTTGGACCCATTCCCTGGCTTCTGGACATCTCCGTTTGGGTGTCAAGTCCACCATGTCCTCAAATCCAATACATCCAAAGTTATACTCATCTCCCTTGGCCGCCTGCCACACTGCTTCCTTCTGGGTCTATCTCAAGGAAGAATAGGCGATTCCATCTTCCAGGTGCCCATACCAGAAGTCAGAGTGTCTGTGTGGACAACTGTCCTTCCTTCACACATCCCATTCATTATCAGTCATGACAGGTTTTAGCTACTTAGAATTTCTTTTCCTGCTCTCTAGTGGTTCGTGTCCTCACAGCCATCTTAGCTACGGCCTTGGTATAAGTGAGTCCTTCCTCGCCTGCCTGTTTGGTTGCAGTAACCTAATAATTGGTCCCCAAACTTATTTTTTTAAATATTTTATTTATTTATTTATCAGGGAGAGAAAGAGAGAGTGCGCACAAACGGCGAGCAGCAGGCAGAGGGAGAAGCAGTCTCCCTGAGAAGCAAGGAGTCTGCTGCAGGACTCGATCTCAGGACCCTGGGATCATGACCTGAGCCGAAGGCAGACACTTAACCCACTGAGCCACCCAGATGCCCCTGGCCCCCAAACTTGACTATGATGTTATTCTGACAAATTACCATTTGTGTTCAAGCCAGGTGCCCCCACGAGCCACCTACCCGCGGTATAGAGATTCTGAATGTGGCTCTGAAATCAAGCAGGTGGGGTTCAAGTGCTGTCACTCACTAGCAGTGTGACCTTGAGCTCCCGTGGACCCTCCCAGGCCTGCAGTGTCTGACATTTCACAGTAGGTCTTCAATAAACATCTGTTTAGTGTTGATGACGTTCAGAGTCTTCAGATAAAACCACCTGTCATTCTTGCCAAGAGGATGGTCCTTATAAAACCTGGCTGGCCTGTGGTTGTTAGAGCTGCCAGAGTCTTCCCTCCCACAAGAGCAGTCCTGCTCCCCAGCTCAGAATCGGCCTTTTTAGGAATTGCTCAGGCTTCCCTGCTCTGGCCCCGCATGTCTGTTATTTCTGTCTTTTCAAGATCAGCCGAATCTCCCCACTTTGGGGAATTGCTTCTCCCCCAGTCCAGTGATGTGATTCCAGTGAGTCCTCCAGTCAGTGTAGCCCACGCCACAGTCCCAGGGGTGATCAAAGGACAAGCAGGAGAGCATGGATCTGCCTTTGTTTCCCAGAGCTGAAATGTTGTGAATTGGGGCTTGCCGGTTGCCAACCTCCCCAGACATGGAGGCGGTCTGGACAATAGAAAACGAGACAGAGGAGAAGGGTAGAAGGGAATAGAAGATTTGCCAGTGTCACCGAGCTCCTCCACCCAGTCTGCTTCCGGGAACAAACCCTTCCAGGTGAGGGGGGCGGCTCCCTTCTTCCTTTAGCAAACTTTGGCTGAGCTGCTAGCACATGAAATAATTCAGATACCATCACTGTCCTTGTGAGAGTAATTGTGCTGTGACAGGGATGTGTGTGCACACACACACACACACACACGTTCATTATGGGTCATGGAAGAGGCACAAAAGCCAGAGGGTACGCTGTCACCTGGGGGCAGCTCAACACAGACCTTGTGGAGGGGGTGATCCCCAGAGGAGTCTCGGATGCCGCTGGTAGGAGTAATCCTCTATGGGTCTACTCTTCAAAGTGAGAGGCTAAGCTTCCGAGGCGGGTCAGTTGGAGGTCCTGTGTGGACTTATTTCTAAGGCGAAGCCTTTGTTGTATGAACACACCGCAGAGCCGCAGGCATTCTCCCAGGAGGTGGCAAAGTGCTGGAAGGGAACCACCCAATGCGGATGCCCTGAGCTGTCCCCTGCCACAGATCTCCCATTGTGTCCTGCCATTTCCTCCGGAAGTTTCAGCCTTGGATGGCCGCCCTGACCTACCTCTTCAGGTTGATCAAATGGCCCAATTCTCTAGCTAGGATCCCAGATTGTCTTGAACTGAATGGATGTGGGTTTGGGGGGGTGGGGGCGGCACACGTCTAGTAAAGAAAGTGCCAGAGGGAGTCCAGCCATCCACAAGCTGTTAGCTGGAGCCGGCTGCCACAAAGGATCCTTTTGTTATTCCAGGAGGTGTTGTCACAAGAGCTTGGCCACCACTCACAAAGCACATCCAGGAACTGTGTTCATGAAAGGGCTGGCAGGGAACACTGTCTGGTGGCCTGGAATGGATTCTGATCTTGAGGAGTTGGGGAGGGGAACACCCGCCAGGCTACCCGGCACCACCTGTCCTGGGAGCTGGCTGTCCCGTGGGCAGTGACCAAGACGCATGGCTAGGACTCCGCGGTGACAGCAGCAGAGCTTCTCAGAGAAGGGATTCTGGGCTGTGGTCAGCTCCCTCTGAAAGTCTCCGAGGGCTGCTCCTTCCATCTTAAGCCTTATTGCAGCAACAGTTGTAGCTCTCCCCCTGTGATTTGTAACCCACGGACTCTCCTGGCCTCAGTCAAAGCCACACTGACCTCAACAGAGCTGCAGAAATCAGACCCGTCCCGGATAGGAAATTGATTTGAATTGCCACTCTCATAGCTAGGGCGACCCTCAAACCTGAACACTCCCAAGAGTCAAAGGACATGCCACTAATGACTTTACTGGAACAACTGAAACGGACAAGCAAGCCTAGAAGTTCGGGCTCCCTGTTTATTCCCTGGAACAAAAGGTCAAGACAAAAGGAAGACGTGTTGAAGCAGATCATCAGTGGAGACAGCCAGCCAGCCAGCCCATCCAAATCCCCGGTGTGCCTCCTGTCTCTTACTTCCTGTGTCTCAGCAGGAGGCTCTGAATTCAGAATGGCACAGACTGCCTCCAGACTTTGCTAAGACTTCATAGCCAAGAGTATACTCTAGATGCATTCCTGTGTAACTATTCTTCCATTGTTCTTACCACAAAAGGCTACTAAGCACAGACTAGAAGGTAGGCTTGTGCATGTGGGGGTGAGAGCACTCAGCTGGAGTGGATGGGGTTTGAAGACCACAGTGCCCTCAACCCAGTTAGTCCGCTCCTGGGGGTACCCCCTTGTGAGACTCTCCTGTGTGTGCAGAAAGCAAGCTGAACAAAAATCCCTATAGCAGCATTGTCTGTAGCGGTAAGAAATTGAGGGCAAACCTAAGGGTCCATCAATAGAGTCACGGATTTTTAAAAGGGACGATAGAAACAAACAATGCAATTTAAAAATGGGTAGAAGATCTGAATAGACATTTTTTGCAAAGAAGACATCCAGATGGCCTAACAGACACATGAAAAGGTGCTCCACATCTCTAATCATCAGGAAAATGCAAATCAAAACCATAATGAGATAATACCTCACACCTGTCAGAATGGCTGTTATCAAACATGCAAGAGATAACAAGTATTGGCAAGGATGTGGGGAAGAGAGAATCATTGTGTATTTCTGATGGGAAAGTAAGCTGGTGCAGCCACTATGGAAAACAGTATGGAGGTTCCTTAAAAACACTGAAAATGGAACTACCATGCCGTCCCGCAAGTCCCGTCATTCTGGATCATTACCCAAAGGAAATGAAGTCGTGATCTCAAAAAGACATATCTGCACCCCCATTTCATGGCATTTATAATACCCATGATGGGAAACAGCCCAAGTATCCATTGACAAATAAATGCATACAGGAACTGTGGTCATATATATAAAGGAATATTATTCAGCCACAGAAAAGAAGGAAATCCTGCCATCTGCAGCAACATAGATGGACCCCGAGAGCATTAAGCTAAGTGAAACAAGTCTGACCAGGAAAGACAAATCTGAATAGATTCCAGAGGCTGGCAGTGGGGGTGCGGAGATGAGTGAAATGGGTGAAGGTGGTCAAAAGGTACAAACTTCCAGTTATAAAATAAATAAGCCCTAAGAATGTCATGTACAGCATCATGGCCAAAGCTAAGAAGACTGAATCGTAGATTTGAAAGTTGCTCAAGGAGTAGATCTAAAAAGTTCTTGTCGCCAGGAAAAGAAATTGTAACTATGTGTGCTGATGGACATTAGACTCCTTGTAGTGACATGTCACAGCATACACAAATATCACATCGTTATGATGAAACTGAACACCTGAAACTAATACAATGATATATGTCAATTATATCTCAATTTTAAAAAATTTTAAAAGTGAGGATAATACATAAGTTAGAGATAGATGCATCAATGCGGGTAAATGTCAAAAATGATTTTGAGAGATAAACTCAAGTTGCAGGAGGACTTCCTTCCTGGGACACTGACTGTAGAAGGTCTAAACACTGGGAAGGGGACTACTTGCCACATGAGTTCTCATATAGATGGTAAACAAAATAAAGATACATGAAAATGATAAATACCCACACTGGGCTTCCATTGTATAATAGTTGTTTTTTTTCCCCAGAGATTTTATTAATTTATTTGACAGAGACAGGGACAGTGACAGAGGGAACACAAGCAGGGGGAGTGGGAGAAGGAGAAGCAGGCTTCCCACTGAGCAGGGCTCCAGGGATCACAACCCGAGCCAAAGGCAGATACCCAACGACAGCCACCCAGGTACCCCTGTGTAATAGTTTTTGAAAGATTTTTTCATTTATTTTATTTTGGAGAAAGAGAGAATGCACTCGAGCAGGGGGAGGGACAGAGGGAAAGGGAGAGAATCTCAGCAGACTCCGTCCTGAGCACAGAGCCCGCCCACTCGGAGTTTCCAGAGCCTCTGAACAGACGGTTTCAAGGTGATGCCAGGGATGAGGGCTCACTCACTCCAGTTCCCATGTGCTCCACCCTTCCCCCATACCCCCACAGTCCAAGCGTCCTTGGGGTGCTTTAACTGCTAGCCAGCCTGGAGCCCCGAAGTCCATGAACTTCTTGACAGCACAGTACGTACCCTTCATCCTTGGAGTGCCTCCCTAGAAGACGTGTTCCTAAAGAAGCAAAGGCTGTCTCTGTTCCTAAATAACTACTGCCTCTGTCCAGATTCTACTTATCTTACCACCGCCAGTTAAGTGGGAGTTTCCTCCTTACATATCTTGTTCCTAGAGGTGCAGAGTTCCAGTTCAGGAAGGTGA
The DNA here is from genome assembly GCF_022355385.1 of Mustela nigripes. Taxonomy (NCBI): domain Eukaryota; kingdom Metazoa; phylum Chordata; class Mammalia; order Carnivora; family Mustelidae; genus Mustela; species Mustela nigripes. The sequence continues at coordinate 112,588,651 of NC_081558.1, forward strand.
CTGGAGCTCATCTCCTCCAGCCTCCAGCCACCCCGGACAGACATGTTCCCAGCAGCAGCTCTGCATACTCCATGGTGGGACCATACCTCACTGGGCAGACAGCTGGCACAGCTGTGATTCTTGGAAATTCCATCCTTCCTTGGGTCAAAGGTCACACTCTGTTCCCCCATCGATTGGTCCTGTTCTGTCTTCTAGAGTGGCAGCATTCTTTTCTTCCACACATAGGGTCTTGTAGGTCACAGGAAGGAGTTTGGGTTTTATATCAAGTGAAATGGGGGATAAATAAAGTATTATTAAACAGGGGATGGCAATGTGATCTGACTTATGATTTTAAAAGAACACTCGGGGGTGCCTGGGTGGCTCAGTTAGTTGAGCTTCCTCTTGATTTCAGCTCGGGTCATGATCTCAGGGTCATGGGATTGAGCCCCCCCCACATCAGGCTCTGTGTTCAGTGCAGAGTCTGCTGGTCCCTCTCCCTCTTCTCCTCTCCCTTCCTCCCACCTTGTGTGCACGTGCACATGCTCTCTCATAAATAAATAAAACCTTTTTCAAATAAAATCTTTTTTTAAAAAAAATGATTTAATTTATTTGTGAGAGAGAAAGAGCACATGTGAGTGGGGGAGGCAGGGTAGGGGGAGAGGAAGAAAGAATCTCAAGCGGACTCTTCTTTTAAATTTTTTTTTTTTTAGATTTTATTTATTTATTTGACAGAGATCACAAGTAGGTAGAGAGGCAGGCAGAGAGAGAGGAAGGGAAGCAAGCTCCCTGCCAAGCAGAGAGCCCAATGTGGGGCTCCATCCCAGGACCCTGGGATCATGAACTGAGCCGAAGGCAGTGGCTTAACCCACTGAGCCACCCAGGCGCCCCAAGTGGACTCCTCTTGAGAGCCATTTCTGCCTGAGAAAAAAAGAGCGTTGGGAAGAAAGGGAAAGTTTGGGCTTTCCCCTACTTACCCTGCTTTCCTGGGCCAAGTGGTCTCAGATCTGGTCTACTGACATCAGCCCTTCTCCCTGACCACCCCAGCCTCGCCCCCACACACCCTCAGTTCTAACTGCACCTCCCTCTCTGCAAGGCAGAGAGACCAACAGCAAGGGAGACCAAGCCCGCCTGGATTCCCAAAACAGTGGATCCTCAAACCTAAAGTTCAGATAAAACCCACTAGAGGGCACTGCAGCGCTGCCCAGAAAAGACTATCCCAGGACTGATCTCCTTCCCCCGCTGCATTCAATTAGCAAAGAAATCCTGCTGTGTTGAGCACACGTTTAGACACTAAGATACCGAGATCAGAGCACAGGTGCTGTCCACAATCGAGTTGAGGGGGCAGGAACGGGCTCAGAGTCATGGAGGTGAGTCAGGTGGTGGTACCCAGGGAAGGACTGTCTTTTTCCTGCTTCTGGGGACTTAGAGGCCATATGCACACATACAACACATTAACAAGGCACAAACAACACACAGGCATATATGCACGCGCACCACACAAACCGCACACGCACACCCCACAGTCCCGTGAGGGCTGCAGAGGAAGCAGGCTAGAACTACAAGAATAATGAGGAGCAGAGGAGTGGTGAGTTTACAGCTCGAGAGCACAACCCCACAGCCCCCAGACAATCCACACATCATTAGAGTCACTGTATAAAAGCCTATTAAAATACACACATGTTAACCACATGTGACCCAAGGGTCATGTGAAGTCACTGACACCGACTAACACATTAGCACAGATTTACTGAGCGCTGGGGAGGGGGCATCTTTTGTCAGAGGGTCCCAGGGGAGAAGAATGATAGCCAGCCTTTAAGGATCGCTGAGGACGCGCAGACGCCATTGGGGTCTGTGAGCTTTCTTTTCTTAATGCTCACAGCTCCACGAGGCTGCAGGCACGGACACATCCCCAGTTTATAGAAGGGGACACCAAGGCTCAGAGAAGGGAGGCGGTGCACCCAGGGTCACATAGCTCTGCAGGCAGAGGAGCCGTGATTAAATGCCGCCCCAGAGGCACTCACGGTTAGCTGGGAGACATAAAAAGATCCACACAACACCAGAGGGGCCAGCAAAGAGCAAGCTCATCTTCTGTCTAAGAGCGTACCATGTTTAATTTGCGGTGCTTCACCTGAGACTAAAGGAGAAGCCCCTGCCCAGCCCTACTCTGAGTCCACAAGTGGCCCTGTGTTACCTGGGAGGCTGGCAGCTGTTGCCTGAATTGCGTGACTGGCGAGCACTGTGGTGCCAAAGGGTTCTGTGGCAGGGAAAGAGGCCTTGTGGGGTTGGTGGCAAGTTCCCATGGGACTCTCGCAGTGAGACCCCTTCGCTCTCCAGCAAAGTCACATCAACTGCTGCATAGAACTATTCATCAACCATCGAAACAAAAGAAGCTTCCACGGGACACCAAGTGACCATGCAGCTGAACTGCCCATCCTGAGCTGCGTCTGGTCGGGATGGAAGGCCTGGCAGGCACAGTGTCAGTCCCTTGTACCACGGAGATGGTGTCTCCGGGATTTAACAAGGCAGGAACAGAAGGTACAGGCCAGCTGTGCCACACACCCCGCCCCCTACTGTTGTCCCAATGTGCCTCCCTCAGCTCACACCCATGGCTAAAGGGACTCCTGTCTCATCAGCTGAAGGAGGAAGAAAAAGCCAGAGCTGGGGTTACAGGTGGGCCAGCTTCCTAAGCCTGTGCCAGCCGCACATGATGGTAACGGTACAATGGCTCCCTGAGGGGCGGCCTTGACAAACGCTGGGTGAAAACCCTCCAGTAAACAGGCAGTGTTATGGATGGCACAGCTTATCATTTCCTTTGTGTGAACCGAGAAGGGTCCTGAAGTCAGAATGGGTACGATGCATGGGTGGTGACTAATGGATGAGCTAGTCAGGAGCCTGGAAGGAAAAAAGATGGGAAGATGCAGGTGGGGAACTGGGGTAGAAGATACGGGTAGACATGTGGGAGTAGACCAAAGGGTGACAATCTCTGTGTCACGTGCTAATAACCACCAGAGAGCATCTGCCACGGAAGAGGCACAAAATATCCAAGGACATGAAATGACCTTGCCAATGGCCATGGGTCAACCTCTGTCATTACACACCCCTGTGCTGGCACGATGGGTGCAGTGGCCACAGAGCAAAGCTGCAGGTGGACCTGCATGGACCCAATGGCCGGATTGTCCTTACCCAAGCCCCAGCCAGGTCCAGCTAGGTACATCCTCCTCTGAATTCCAACCTTCTAGGTGGGTGACATTAGAGAGACTCCTAAGAGTCACCACCAGGGGGCACTAGTTGAACAGCCGCCTCCTTGGGCAGCAAATGACCCACCAAATGTGGAAAAACTCCAGTCTGGGGAGGATCTGTGTTTCTCTTTTCCTACTTACAGGGAGTGGAGGCATGGAAACTCCAGGAACTGGGGAGATAGGAAGAGAGACTCAGTCTCTACCCAGGACAGGCCAAGTGAAGAAGGCTCCTCAAATATCCAAGAAAATGTTTAAGGAGCTTGACTAGTAGTGAATCTGGGTAAAGGGAGAGTTCTGCCTGTCTGTCTGTCTGTCTTCCTTTCCTTCCTTTCCTTGACTTCCTTCCCTTCCTCCTTCCTTCTTTCTTTCTTCCCGCTTTTTTGTGGTTTAAGAAAACATTTTATTATTTTAGGATTTTAAGGTTTTCAAAGTACCCCCAGGTAGGTTTTGTTTGTTTGTTTAAGTTTAGCCTAACCTCTAAACAATCTGGAGAAGTAGGTATCATCATGCTCGTCTCATTGAAAGACAGACTCAAAAGGCTTAGCTGACATGTTCAAGGTGACACAGATGGCCAGGGGCTAGACCCGCACCCAGGACCTCTTCAACTTGAATGACTAGATTCAGACTGAATCTCAGCACAGTCGGATTTGTGGTCTTTTTTTTTTTTTTTTAAGATTTTATTTATTTATTTGACAGACAGAGAGAGAGATCACACGTAGGTAGAGACAGGCAGAGAGAGAGGGAAAGCAGGCTCCCTGCTGAGCAGAGAACCCAACACAAGACTCGATCCCAGGACCCTGAGATCATGACCTGAGCCTAAGACAGAGGCTTAACCCACTGAGCCACCCAGGCACCCCAGATTTGTGGTCTTAAGCCAGAGCCTCAGGCTTTCTCTGTGACTCAGTCTCCATCTAAGTGAGGGAGAGCAAGGAGGGCTTAGTCACCACTTTTCCAGCTTTCATCAGGTACATATACTACTACAGCCAGTGGTGTGCTGGAACCAGGGGCCCCTAGGCTCCCCCAACCCCCAGATCTCTTTGATAATGTTCACAGCACACCACCGCATGCGGTCACACGTGGTGGTCTTGATGTTTACCTCAGGTGGACCTCAGCGCTGCCCAGCAGACTGACCATAATCCTCCAAACCCAGTGACCTTCAACCCAGGCTGCTTCTAAATGATGCCAGGCCCAGGCCTCCCCAAGCTGAGCATACAAGTGCACAGGGCACAGAAGGCTCCCTGGTGATCCTGCTGGAGGCAGCAGGTCAAGGACCCCATCCTCCCATAACTGAGGGGCAGAGCCGACGACCTGTCTGCTTCTGGGAGGGGCTTCCATGACTGATGTGGTTGAAGCAAGTTTGCCCCATGTCTTTCTTCATGAAGCTTCAGGGCAGTTCACAGAGAGGGAAACTAAGGCACAGAGATACTCCCCCACCCTCACCCCATCCCACCCCAGGACTGCTAGAGGATCACAGATCAAGCCCTGGAAACTGAGAGAAGTCTCGGGCTCTTAACTGTCCTGTTAGAAGCCACCTGGTTTAAAGGGCCCTGGGCTCAGGCTAAACTCTACCTTTTCAACTAGTTGCGGGGCCTTAAGTTTACCTCAGGTGGACCTCAACTTCTCTGATCTTCTATTTCTTTATCATAAAATGAAGGTAATACCCATTTATTAAAATCATTTGGAAATTTCCATTAAAACCATCTATATACAGGGGCACCTGGGTGGTGAAGTCGGTTAAGCAATCAAATCTTAGTTTCTTTTTTTTTTTTTTTCTTTTTATCGTGCTGTGTTAGTCACCATACAGTACTTCATTAGTTTTTGATGTAGTGTTCCATGATTCACTGTTTGCGGATAACACCCAGTGCTCCATGCAATCCGTGCCCCCCTTAATACCCATCACTGGGCTCCCCATGCCCCCACCCCCCATCAGCTCTTGCTTGATCTCATGGTCATGATCTCATGGTCGTGAGATTGAGCCCCGAATCCAGCTCCACGCTCAGCACAAAGTTGGCTTAAGACTCTCTCTCTCCCGGGGCACCTGGGTGCCTCAGTGGGTTAAGCCTCTGCCTTCGGCTCAGGTCATGGTCTTAGGGTCCTGGGATCGAGCCCCACATCCGGCTCCCTGCTCAATGGGGAGTCTTCTTCTCCCTCTCTCTGCCTGCCTCTCTGCCTACTTGTGATCCCTCTCTTTCTCTCTCTGTCAAGTAAATAAATAAAATCTTTAAAAAAAAACCCATCTATATGCAGATGCTTTCATAACCTTGAAACACGAATATCAAATAGAATGTTCTTCTTAAAAACTTTAAATTTTACCTATTTTTTGAAATAAGAAATAGATGTATATGGACAAAATTCAAAAAAATAAAGGACCCTCCCTCCTTTGTCCCTGCAACAAATTTCCACCCCCAGAAGGCGACTGCCCTTACCGGTTTCTGTGTGGTAGTTAATGCAGTCCTAACAGGAGCTCTGCTGAGCCCGGTGACCCCTACAGAGACCTTGAGGCCTCCCAGAATGTGCCAAATTCGGGCTCATCTAATGCTATGGAGCTCTTACTCCGTGCCAGGCTCTCTCACACATAGCCTCTTAATTATCAAGAGCAAAGGAAAAGACACTGATAATAAGAACAAAACAGTGACACCACCAGGGCCCCAAATCAACTCCTGTAACTCATTTGCCGAACCACGGCGCTCCCTCCCCAGAAACTTGCCCCCCCCACACGCCCACCTCCTTACCCCCCATGAGCCGTGAGCTCACCCAGTCCCTGTGGTTCTTGAGTCAGCCAGCTCTTCCTGCGCTTGGCTTGCCTTCGGTCATTTATAGGCCTAATGTGTGTGAACATGGCGTCCTTGAGCAAAGCCCTTCCTTTCTGAGGAGACTGTGAGCCCCCTGAGGAAGGCGAGCATGTGATACCTCTGGTGGGCCTCCCAGCACCCCAGTCAGGGTGGTACCATGTGCAAAAGACCAAGCGCCCTGGCCTGCCTGCAGGGGCTTCAGCTCAGGGGGCCGGAGTGGAGGCCTCTTTCCACACAGCCCCTGCCAATGCACGATCACTCTGATTCTGTTTCCCCTGGAAGCCCCTCCCCTGCCCCAGAGGAGGCTGCCACAATCCAGGTAGGGACGCCAGAGGCCACAGGACCCTGAACGTATAAGTTTCTCCCCACGCCAAGCTCTCATCCCATGTCTCTCTGTCCTCTGAGTTTCACACAGTGCCCAAAGGAGCACCAGAAAGAACCCACTGCTCCTAATCCTAGAACCTGCTGCCCCAGTCGCCCCCTGGGAGCAAGATCTTGGTCTCCAGTGGTGCCTGGGGCTGGAGGACAGTCAGGGGGGAACAGCTAGTCCTCCATACACCTCTGTTCCACTGGAGGAAAGGGAGCCTGGAGATAAGGGTTGGCATCTGGGAAGATATTTCTCTCTTAAACAGATGGAGCCTGTTGGAAGTCAGCCTCTCCCTTCTGAGAAGCTCAGGAAGGTTCTCCAGGACTGAGGCTTGAATGACAGGAGAGCGCAGAGACAGGCAGGGAAAGCTGGGCCAAGGAGAAGCTGTGAGGAGGCTGCCGGAGGCAGTGAGGCAAGAGAGGAAGGAAGGCAGGCTCCCCAGCACCTGGTGGGAGGGCTTGGAAATAGAGGATGAGCAAGTGACAGAGATGGGAATCTACAATAGACTTCCTGGTGGGTGGCCTCCTCTAGCAAGGTCATTAATCAATCAGTCAGCATTCATGTAGCCCGTCCCTCCCACTCGGCTTTCAAGAAAGCTTAGATTTTCACCCTACCAGTTAACTTTCTGTCCTGTTCCTTTAAAAAAAGGAACCTGACAACAAAGAGAATTTTAGGATTTTGGAATTATCTACAGAAGTGGAATCCTCACTCCACCCTGACCCTGGCAAACAAAGAATCTAAGAAGACAAAAAAAAAAAAAAAAAAAAAAAGATATAAACAGTGTTAATGAGGCGAGATGAGCTATTTTGTTGGGGGGGTGGTTTTCTGCTTCTTTAAGTAATAATATATCCTAAATAAGGTTAAATAAACCTCCCCATGCCTCAGTTTCCTCATTGGTACAGTGGGGATCTGAACAATATATGCTCCAGAGGTTTGCTGCAAGGATTAGACGAGGCAAAGTTTGTACCGTGCCGAGTATGGTGAGCACCAGGGAAATGGTAACTGTTCTTTCATCATCGGCAAATGACTTCTGAAGCTGAGGTGAAATTTGTTGCAGTGTGGTCCCCTTCTGCGTCTTGACTTTAACAGCTCGTGATTGCTCCCAAGCTAAATGTTCGTTCTCAGGAAGCATGTCTCATAGACTCTCTTTGACAGCAAACTCCCCCGTCAGTAAAAAATGTGATTCAATTTATAAAAGTTCTATTTTCGTCCCGCCATTTTTAGAACTATCTTTCTCTATTAGCTAAGGAATTGGACCAGATAAGCTGGGAGATCGTTTTCCAGTGAAAAATTCATGACTCGGTTGCATAAAGTGAGGAACTCTGTCTACTCCAGTATCTTCAGGGCCAAATATCAACAAACGCAGATTAATATTTTTGCAGAGAATGATTTGCAGACTGAGAGAGCCAAACCCAAGCAGTTAGCATCCAGGGATGAATGTCTTGTCAATAATGAGGTCATTTGTATGCAGTGCATAATTCAGAGAGGAAGCAGACTCTTGTAGGCTTAATTTAGCAAACTTTTAAAAATAAAAAAGAATTAACCCGAAGGAACCCATCCATAATGCAGGGGGATTAAAAACTTGAAGGTGTTCAGCCGTGCATTATTTAGAGACCCAATCAATAGAGAATCTCAATCTTTCACAATATGAAAACGGCTCAGTAAAGGAGGCTCATCCAAACATTTGAAATACCATGCAACCTTCGAATGGGTGCCGTACAAACTTGTGGTGCTGGCCACCTGCGCTGGTATTAGGCTGCCTGAGTTCGAATCCAGTCTCTACCACCTATGAGCTGTATGACTTGGACAACTTCATTTCTTCGTCCTTGTCTTTCTTCACTGGTAAAATGGGGATTAAACTAGTATGTTTCTCAGAGAGTCGTTGAAGATTAAATGTAAAGCTCTTAGAACAGTTGCTGATGAAGAGTAAATATTTAACAAGTGTGAGTTAATATGTGATGTTAATAACGCAGGGTGTCAGAGACTGCTAACTTAGTATCCAAGCCTTTTCCTCCTCTTCTGGGGCTCCTGGCTAGACGACAGCTACCGGCCTCCCTTTCAGGTAAGTGTAGCCATGTGGCTAAATCCCAGCCAGCGGAATGAGGGCCCATGTGACGTGGGCCCCTGCCAGGCCTGGCCCGTAGAAAGCTCCCACGCAAGATCTCTTAGCTTTAACTCTGCTGCTGGCTTGGTGGAGACCAATGCAATAGCTTTGGAAACCATATTATGGGAACGGTGGAGGCCAAGATTCTGAAATCACCACTTGGAGGAGAACAGCCTACAGATCATGAGAATTCATTTTGGACTTCCCATGAATGAGAAACCTTTCTATATTAAGACAGTGGGATTTGGAGGTTCATCAGGTAAGGCAACAAACCTGTAACTACTTCACAAAGGAGGGTTTCTTGCATTAAGTGAAAAAATACAAGAGATGGATGATATGCCAGACCCTGAGATATCCCCCAATATTTGTTCTTGGTTTCTTTTTCTTTCTTTCTTTTTTTTAAGTTGAGGAACACTTAAATACAGTGAAATGCAAAGATCTCAAATTGTAACACAACAGGTTTTGATGATTTTTACTCCCATGTAACCAGTACACTAATCAAAATTGTAGACTCTGTCCACCACCCTAGAGAATATGCTTGTCTGCAACCCCGCAAGAAACCACTATTCTCATTTCTACCACCATAAATTAGTTTCACCCGTCCTTGAAGACCATATGAATGGAATCATAAATTAGGTACTCATCTCTGTCTGGTTTCTTTCACTCAACAAATATGTTTTTGAGATTTATGCATGTTGCTCAATATATCAGTAGTTCATTGTTTTTAAATTGTTAAACCATGTTCTGTTGTATGAACATGCCATACCTTGTTTATTCATTTTCCTGTTGATGGACACTTGGATGATTTCTAGGTTTTTACTATTGTGAAAAAAGCTGTTCCAAACATCCACATATAAGTATTCTGGTAGAATTCTAATCCTTTCTCTTGGGTAAATATCTAGAAGAGGGATTGCTGGGTGTGTTTTTCTATTGCCGCTGTAACAAATTATCACAAACGTTGTGGCTTAACGCAACACAGATTCATTATTTTATAATTCTAGCGGTCAGAAGTTGGACACGAGTCTCACTGGGCTAAATCAAGGCATCCCTTTCCAAGGGCTCTAGGATTGCCTCAGTTAGATCTGGCAGCCAACACAAAATACCAGAGTTGGGGTAGTCTCAAGGACAGAAATTTATTTCCTCAGTTTGGGAGACTGGAAGTCTGAGATCAGAGTGTCAGCACAGTCCAGTTCTGATGAAGATTTTTTTTCCCCTGGCTTGCAGAGGGCTTGTGTGCTCTCACTGGCTGGGAGGAGACAGACAGACAGATAGATAGAGACAAAGAATCCTCTGGTGCCTCTTCTTTCAGAGGCTCTTTAAAGAGCACTAGCCCCACGGGTGCCTCACTCTTGTGACTTCATGTGATCCTAATCGCCAACCAAAAACTCCATTTCCAAATACTATCACCTCAGAAGTTAGGGCTCCAACATCTGAATTATAGGAGGACACAGTTCAACCCGTAGCAAAGGTATTCTGGTTTTGTACCTTTTTCAGCTTCTAGAAGCTATCTGCATTCCTCTGCAGGCAGAGGAACACCCCCCACCCACTGTCCCCAAAGCCTACAAAATCCAGTTGTTCCACATCCCTGTCAGCATTTAGAATTTTCAGTCTTCTTGGGGTGCCTGGGTGGCTCAGCTGGTTAAGCACCCGTCTTCGGCTCAGGTCTTGATCACAGGTTCGTGGATCGAGTCCCGTGGCGGGCTCCCAGGCAGCAAGGAGTCGGCTTCTCCCTCTTCCTCTGCCACTCCCCCCAGCTCATGCTCTCTCTCTCTCTCTCTCTGTCAAATAAATAAAATCTTAAATAAATAAATAAATCATTCTCTGCATTAAAAAAAAAGGATTTTCAGTCTTCTAATTTTCCTCTCCTAATGGGTATGAAGCAATATTTTGTTGTGGTTTTAACTTGCATTTCTCTGATGACTGAAAATGTTGAATATCTTCATCTGTGCTTATTGGCCAGAGAATCTTGTTTTGTAGTTTCTCTTCAAGTCTTTTATCTATTTTAATTGGGTTGTTTGCCTTATTATTATTAACTTACAAAAGTTCTTTATATATTCTGGATATAAGTTCTTTCTCATATACATGGAATATAAATATTTTCTCCTAGTCTAAGTAGGATTTTTTTCTTTTTCTTTTTTCCTTTTTCTCCCCCCACCACTGTCCCCACTCCTCTCCTCCCCTCTCCTCTTTCCTCCCAGAAGAGTCTAGATGAGTTTATCATAATTGGAATACTTGAACAAACAGCAGGTTCCTACCGGCCGCTCTGTTGCATCAGGAGCTCGCCGCTCCCCATAAGACCCCGGCGCCCCCTTGCGGACGCAGCTGTGGGAGCACTTGGTGCTGCGCCGGGGAGTGGGGGGGTGGGGGGGGCAGCAGGAGTCGCAGCTCTGGCAGGAGGCGAATTTGCGCTCGGCACTTGTAGAAGCTGGTGCAGAGGCGGCTAAGTCCACGCAGCACAGAAGAGCCTCTCCGGATGGCTGGAAGCGTGGTGGTCTTGACTTCATTTTCTTTTTAAAGTTTATTTATGTGTTTGAGAGAGAGAGAGAGACCGCGTGTGCACATGCAAGCAAGCGACCTAGCTGGGGGGGAGGGGCAGAGAGAGAGAATTTTAAGCAGACTTCCTGCTGAGTACCAGTGGGGGGTAGGGGAGACCAGGCTCCATCCGAGGACCCTGAGATCATGACCTGAGCCGAAACCAAGAGTCGGCCACTTATCCAGCTGAGCCACCCAGGTGCCCCGATTTCATTTTCTTTTCTTTTTTTTTTTTTTTTTCCCGATTTCATTTTCTTAATAATGCTTTCTGAGGAGTAGATTTTTAAATTTTTGTTAAGTCCAAATTATTATTTTTCCTTTTGGTTTGTACTTTTTGTGTCCTAAGAAATCTTTGCTTATCAGTATCACTGTGGCAGATTATAATTTCCAAATATAACTGCAAAAATAATTCCTCTCCATGTGCTCCTTCATATCATCTTGCCATTATTTCCACTTTCCTTAATTATTTTTTAAGATTTTATTTATTTATTTGAGAGAGAGAGAGTGAGACAGAAGACAAGAGGGGGTAGGGTCAGAAGGAGAAGCAGACTTCCCATTAAACAGGGAGCCCAATGCGGGATTCGATCCCTAGACTCCAGGATCATGACCTGAGTCTAAGCCAGTTGTTTAACTAACTGAGCCCCCAGGAGCCCAATTTTCCTTAAATGTTTGATAGAATTCTCTCTACCTGGGCCTGGAGTTTCCTTTCTGGGAAATTAAAAAAAAATTATTATTAGAATTCACTGTATTTAAAAAAAAATAAGAATTCACTGTATTTAATGGGTACAGGAATATTCAAATTTTCCTTTTCTTCTTGAGTCAGTTTAGGTAAGCTTACAAAGATTCTGTTCACTTCGTTTAAGTTGTTAAATTGGTTGGCATAAGATAGTTCATAATTGTCCTTTTTAAGTTTTCTTTCAAGGTCTGAGAATTCCAATTGACTTCTATCTTTTTGGCCTGGTACTGGTCATTTCTCTGTTCTCTCTCTTTTTCTTGACCAATTTTATAAAAAGTTTATCACTTTTATCAATCTTTTCACAGAACGAATTTTGGCTTTGTTAATTTTCTTCTGGTTTGACTATTGTCTGTTTTACTGATCTTTGCCCTTTATTATTTCCTTCCTTCTACTCCGAATTTAATGTACTCATACATTTCTTATTTTTAAGCTGGATCCTTTTTTTTTTTTTTTTTAAGATTTTATTTATTTGACAGAGAGAATGGCAGCGAGAGAGGGAACACAAGCAGGGCGAGTAGGAGAGGGAGAAGCAGGCTTCCCGATGAGCTGGGAGCTGGATGCAGCGCTTGATCCCAGGGTTCCATCCCAGGGTTCTGGGATTGTGACCTGAGCCAAAGGCAGAGCCACCCAAGCACCTGTTAAGAGGGATCCTTAAATCATTACTTTGAAACCCGCGTTGCTTTTCTGATATAAGCATTTAAACCCATACACTTCCCTCTAAGGGCTGCTTTGGTGTACCTCAAGAATTTTGCTGCTTTATATTTTCATTATCCTCTAACTTTAAATATTTTCTAATTTCTCTTGTGATTTCTTCTTTTGTTGATAATCTATTTAGAATCACCTTGTTTGAAAACACATGAATAACAAACACAAGCAAAATCAGACTATAAATAAAGAGAATAAACTGATGGTTACAAGAGCGGGGGGGGGGGGGAAGGGGACAGGCATAATGAGTGACAGGGAGTGGGAGATAACAGGCTTCAGTTATGGCATGAATAAGTCGCAGGAATGAAGGGCACAGCACAAGGAATGGAGTCGGTGATACTGTAATACTCTTGTATGGTGACAGACGGGAGCTACCCTTGTGGTGAGCATAGCATAGCACATAGAGATGGTGAATCACTATGATTTACACCTGAAACTAATGTAATATTGCATGTCCACTACACTCTGAAAAAAAATGTTTAAGAATATGTAGCTGTTATTAAATAATGTGAATGTCAAAAATAAAAATAAATTTAATTTAAAAGAATTACCTTGTTTAATTTCCAACAATTTGGGGATTTTCTAGCTATCTTATGGTTACTGATTTCTAACTTAATATTCTTGTGTCAGAACATACTCTGTAAGCTCTCAGTCGTCTCATATGTATGAAGAGCGATATTATGCCCCAGCATAGGGTCTGTCCTATTGAACATTCTGTGTGCACTTTAAAGAATGTGCAGTTGTTGTCTGTAGCAACCTATAATTGGGTTTCTATCTAGTTTACCTTTTCTCATACCTCACTTTCATTGGCAATTAATTCTCTCAGCTATCATTTATTTTTAATAAATATTTTATTAAATATTTTAATACATATTTTTATTTTAAATAGTTATTCTTTTATTAATTATTATATAACTCTTAATAAGAACTGATATAATAAAATTATCTTAATAATATAAATATTGTTTATTTTAATATTTAATATTTAAAAAGATATTAAAATTAGGGATTGTCAGGGTTTTTATTCAGCCATTTAAAGAGGATATTCCACTGTCTTCTGGCCTCCCTCATTTTTCATGAGAAGTCAGCCAACAGGGGTGCCTGGGTGGCTCAGTGGGTTAAAGCCTCTGCCTTTGGCTCAGGTCATGGTCTCAGGGTCCTGGGTTGGAGCCCTGCATCGGGCTCTCTGCACCCTTATCCCCCATGCTCAGCAGGGAGCGTGCTTCTCACCCGACCTGCTTCTTTGCCTACTTGTGATCTCTGTCTGTCAAATAAATAAACAAAATCTTTGAAAAATAAAAAATAAATTAAAAAATTAAAAGAAGTCAGCCAACATTCACACATTGCTCTCCTATATATAATGTATGTTTTATCTGGCTATTTTTAAGATTTTCCCTTTATATTTGGTTTTTAGCAGTTTGACCATGATGGGCCTGGGTATGGTTTTCTTTTTATTCATCCTGCTTGGAGTTCACTGAATGATAGGTGATGTTTTCACTAAATCTTGGGGAAAATTTGGCTGTTATTTCTTCACATACTTTTCCCCTGCCCCCTTCTTCTCTTTTCTTTCTGATGTCTCTGCTTTGAGTATGTTAATTATGAAGAGCAGATTTTGCTGGACAGCTAGTAATCACAGCCATAACATTCCAGCCAACAGGAAAAGAAAACAAAGAGAAGTTGGGCTCCTGGGTGGCTCAGTTGGCTGAACGTCTGCCTTTGGCTCGGGTCCTTATCTCAGGGTCCTGGGATCAAGCCCTGCATCAGGCTCCCTGCTCAGTGGGGAGTCTGCTTCTTCCTCCACCGGCTCTCCCCATTCGTGCGCTCTCTCTCTGTCTCAAATAAACAAAACCTTTAAAAAAAAAAAGAAAAGAAAGAGTAGAGGCACACTCCTTTGCTTCTGCTCATATATCATTGGCTAGCTCCCTGGACAGCTGTATATCCAAATAAAATTGTCTATCTAGGGAAGGAAAGAATTTTGATTATATCTCCAATGGAGTAACTAATATCATGTTCCCACCACCACCACCACCATAAACAATCGTGAAGTTAGACAAAATAGATGAAGCAACTGGCAGTTAGACAGTGTATTGGACAACAGGCAGGACCAGACTGTGATCCTTTAGAGAAAAGACACACATGAAGTGAATCCCACATTGGCCCTGGCTTTCTTCCTGGGGATCTTCTGTGGCTCACAGGGCATGGGGACAGCACCCCCAGGGCAGAGCATAGCGCACAGCACTCTTGTTGAGCTGAAGAAGCAGGAATTCAGGGAGGCTATGTTGGCTAGAATTTTCAGGGCAGGGTAACAAAGATCGTGGGAGCTGCATGGGGGATAAGGGTGCTAGAAACAACACTGGGGTTCACCATTAGCCCTTGGCTAAGAGCGTGGCTGAGCGGGTGCAGGTAGGACACCGTAAGGCCTAGAAGAAAGTGGTTGCTATAGGGCTGAGAGCCAAATGAGAGCACCAAAGGTTGCCAGGTATTGGGATATGGGAGAGTAAGGACCATGCTTTCAATAGGAACCACTCCTTTGGACCAAAACCGACCAAGCCTGAGAGTCAATAAAATCCACTAGTAGTTTAACTGCCTTCTAGAACAAAAAAGGACAGAGTCTGAAGTGACTAAATTGAAGAACAGAATTTTGCTGTGTAAAAATTATGCCTATAATAAAAATTATCCCTTTTTTGACTATAGATACCTCCACACGCACCAACAGAGAATAAATGGACGAGATGCCTACTAACTACTGGAGGGCGTTTTCTTGCAAACAAAACCAAACCCGGTAAGTGTGACCTGAAAAATCCTGTGATTGCATTGACTCCTACAGTAACTCCCGGGCCCTCCCAAAAGACACCAGAAGAAAAAGGCTGTGAGATCCACAAGTCCCCCTAAAGGGCACACTCTCCAGTGCCCACTTGGGACGAGACCATGCAGGAAGACACACAGGAATTATCTTGTCAAAAACCAGCCTATCCTCTCTGAGGTCAATGGACAAGGGACTACCAGATCCACAAGCCAAGGCCCACTTCCCACTTTCGGGGAAGGCAGTGTTTGTGACTGCTGTGTGGTAGGAGGGGACCCTTGCTATGAACTGGTCACTACTGGGTGTTCTCTATTCTTCCATTTTCTGAATGGACGTTCTGATTACTCATCCTATTTCTTTTCCATGGGTGCTATTCGGTATGTGAGTAAGTGAAAGTAGGGGAGACAACTTTTCTCTTGTTTATAGGTCGCCAGACAGATAGTTGCATCTAGGCCTGGAGGAAAGGACCCTGCAGCCCCCAGAGACCCTGAACTTCAGGCTGGACAAGGGTGAGTGTGTTCTGTGGGTAAGATATGGCCATCTGGCTGCCCGGCTGAAAAGGTTCACAGCCTTCCTTGCATGTAGGGGTAGTAACACGACCTAGTTCTGGACAACAGCATGTGTGCATGCGTGATGTGTGTGACTTCCAGGTCATGCCCTTGAAGGAAATGGGGGTAGGGCGTGCCTTCCATATATCGTTGTCCCTCTTCCCACTACCTGGAATGCATCGGCACTTGCAGGAACTAGAATGAAAGACCAGGAGACAGAAGTCACATGTTGAGAACAGCAGAGCAACGAGACAGAAGGGCGGCAGGGTTGATCGCCGCCCCACCCCCAACTCTGGGCAGCCAGAGCACACATGCATGGCCCACCTGGATTCCCATCTGAAAGAGAATCCAGCTTTTACTGTGTAAGCCACTGTATTTAGTAACCTTTAGTTACAGTTACCCTACCCACCGCTTTAACCCTTATATTCCCCCTCCTGTTAATTCTCTGGAATGGCATTTGGGTACAGGGGAGACGGGGCTTCTAATGTGGTAAAGGTGAAGGAGGGGGGCCTGAGTTCCCGAGCACAGGTCCTTGGACCACTCAGCAGCTCCTCTGAGTTCTGTAACAATGCTTCTTGTTGACCTGGTCACAGGGCAAGCGTCTTGCTGACATGCTGACATTTGTTGCCTACATCTGTACCTAAGAAAGTCAAGATTTCTCCTGACTCCCTTGGAGTCCAGTGGTCCTTTCAATGGACTCTTCTCCACTTGGGATCTACAGGTGCTCTGAACTACCTTGAGGCCTATCTGCAACTCCCATGGGCTCCCAGCCTGGGTGACAACCTGGTCCTCACATATAGGGTTCAATTTTCCTTCTCAAGGGTATTCAGGAAATTCTGGACATCTTGCATACCGATGAATGCCAAGAAAGACTCTGGCCAGCCTAATGCTGCCCTTCTCTCTGCCTAAAGAGGCAGAAGCTTTGCTCCGGGGCAGGTACCTGGTGAGGTTCCCCTTTCCAGAATCTCAAACTGAAACAGGGTCAGAAGCCTCTCTTCTGCTTTCGATGCTTTGGATATTTCCCTCAATTGACCTGTTTGCAACTTTGGGACAGGTGGGACACACATCTCTCACCAACTGCTTCTCTTATTCTCACCTTTCTCTTCCTTCTACAGTCCTTAGCCAAGGAAGTGGGGGGAGGGGGGCTCAGCTATTTTTCCCCACTTCCTCCTGGTAGTAGTTCTCCCTGTGTAGATGTTTATGATCAAGTTCACCAGGTGGGCCCTTGATTTATTAAAGGCAGTATTCAGGATAAAACTATTTCTTTTATTTCCTCCACAAAGACTAGCATCGGAGACTGGTCTTGCTAAGGGGATGAGAGAAATCAGGGTGGAGACTCACAGTTTTTCAGTTTTTTGGGCCTCTCTGTCCCAAATGTTTCCTGCTCCTCTTTCTCTGGGAGACAAGCTTCATGGCTCAGCCCTGGAGGAGAGAAGCTGAAATAGTGTGATATATGGGAAAATAAAGATACATGGCTTTAATATTGTTGCTGTTGCATATTTTATCTCAGTTTGCCACTTGTATTTTCACTTTGTTTATGGTTTCTTTCAAGGGCAAGCCTTTTTTAATATTGATGGTGTCAAATCTGTCAGCTTTTTCTTAATGGTTTCTGGGTTTGGTGCCCTGCAGAGGAAATTTTTCTATGCTCTAAGACTGAACAGAACTTTTAATAGTTGCAAAATATGCCATTGTGCAAACATGCAAATGTGCCCTAATTTATTTACAGATGAATATTTAGTGCATTTCTACGGTTTGAACTACCATAGCTAATGCAATGAACATCCTTGGGAAATACATTTTCCCTTCTGCAATTTAAACCATTTCTTTGGGATAGATTCTTACAGGGTTCATGGGTCTTTCTATTTTAAAAGCCTTAACAACAATTAAACATTTACCTGTTATAAAGCCACACATGCCAACTAAAATGCCAAAATTACTTTCTTTTGCTAGAACCGCAGCAGCTTAGGGAGATTATATTTATATTTCATATTTGTTAGAATCTGTGATAGTTCCAAATGATTTTAATTAACAAAAATTAAGAAAATCAATTATTAGTTGACAAATGCAATTTGTCTGATAGACTAAATCTTTTCAAAAACTGGAAAACATAACAAAATTTTTATTTTATTTTATTTTTTTAAAGATTCTATTTATTTATTTGAGAGAGGGAAAGTGTTTGTACACAAGTGGGGGAGGGGAGGGAGGGGCAGAGGGAGAGGGACAAGCAGACTCCCCAATAAGCAGGGAAAGGAGCCCATCCTGGGGGCTCCATTCCAGGACCCCCCGGAATCATGACCTGAGCCAAAGTCAGACACTTGACTGACTGAGCCACCCAGGTGCCCCTGTTTCTTATTTGATAGGGAAGTTCAGAGAAGAAAAAAGATCCTCTCAAGGATATCCAGTTCATTCCCAGCGATCAGTTTCTAGATTTCATGTATCCAGATTCTTGTGAACAATAAACTCATCATGGCCACCTCCCTCCCTATCATATCGCCCCTTGTGCTCTTCCAGCTTCTGTGGAAGCCCAGACCACTCTCAGCACTGCCATCTGAGCTGTGCTCAAGAGGTGTCGCTAGCCCAAGCTCACACAAGAGAATGCAGAGTTCCAGACGTGCTTGCACATGAACGGGAAGGCGAGGTTTCTGAGCCTGGGTCTGCTATCCCATGAGATACAGTCCACTTCAGTAATCAAGAAACCAGGTTCTACAATCAGGCATTCTGGATTAAAAAGCCCAGGGCTCTACCTCTTCCTAGATGTTGACCCTGAGTAAGTTGATTTAACTCTCTGAGGTGTACTTTCTTCCGCTATAAAAGGGAAATAATGAGAGCATTTACCTCAGAGGATCAAATAAGGTGAAGGCAAGAAAGTACAAATAATAAGATGACATGTAAATGGAAAGAGCTATCTATCCATAGCACCAACGTCTCTACTCTCGAGCAATATAAGTAATGGCCAATAAGAAAATTTCCCTTTAACACTGCCATTTAAATGTACTCCTAGACTTTGCCATAACCAAATGTCCCTCAGTGGGACCTTGTCCCCTAAGCTCACTCAAGTGAGCAAACATTTACTGACAGGATAGGGTGAACCCCCCTCCTGCCAAGCCCCAGGGGCTACCAGCCCCCTCTCTGGGCAGCATGTAAATAGATACTCTGAGCTGAAGAGGAGGAGAAACGAAGCCAGCCTCCCAGAGAGGGAGATCTGTGAACTTCTGCCTGAGTCCTCTTTTTAAAATAAATAACTTCCGTGATTTGGAGAGACTCTTTTTCCTTACGACAGGAGAATGTGTTTATCGAAAAAATTTAGAAAATAGATACAAGCAAAAAGTAGGAAATTCATACCACTTGTTATCCCATCTCCCAGAAAAAGATGTAGGTGATATGTTTTTGCACCTCTGTGTGTGTGTGTAGGTGTACACATTAGGGTGTTTGTGTAAGACACACTTTAAAAAGAAAATGGGCTTCATCTCACATAGACTATCTTTTTTTTTTTTTTAAAGATTTTATTTATTTACTTGAGAGAGAGACAGTGAGAGAGAGCATGAATGAGGAGAAGGTCAGAGAGAGAAGCAGACTCCCCATGGAGCTGGGAGCCCGATGTGGGACTCGATCCCGGGACTCCAGGATCATGACCTGAGCCGAAGGCAGTCGTCCAACCAACTGAGCCACCCAGGCGTCCCTCACATAGACTATCTTTTCACTTTATCATATAACCTAGATATTTCTCCATGTTGATACAGAACTCCTTTTTAAAAATGATTTTATTTATTTCTTTAAGTAGGCTGCCTGCCCAACGTGGGGCTTGAACTCACAGCCCTGAGATTAAGAGTCCCAAGCCCAACTGAGCAAGCCTGCCAGGTGCCCCGAACAGACAATTCCTTATGCTCTTGCTGCTCAGTTCAGTGGTCCTGAAGCAGCAGGACAGGAATTGCCTGGGAGCTTGTGAGTCATACAGAGTCTCAGGTGCCGCCTCAGATCTGCCAACTTGGAATCTGCATTTTTTAAAATTTTTATTTATTTATTTGAGAGAGATCACAAGTAGGCAGAGAGACAGGCAGAGAGAGAGGAAAGGAAGCAGGCTCCCTGCTGAGCAGAGAGCCCGATGTGGGGCTCAATCCGAGGACCCTGAGACCATGACCTGAGCCGAAGGCAGAGGCTTAACCCACTGAGCCACCCAGGCACCCCAGAATCTGCATTTTAATACACTCGCCCAGAGGATTTACCTATTGGCCCCCTTTGAGGAGCATGGCCTTATAGCGCCATTTTTATAGTTTCCCACAATATGGTGAAACCATGATCTCTTTGATCTCTCACTGGTGGGCATTTTTTCCTGTGACAAGAAGCTGGTCCCAGGAGGATCTTGGGCTTCCCAAAGCAGTCCTGCTGCTTCTTCAGCTCCTCCCTCCACCAGGGTGCGCTTCCTTCACTGGGGGTCCCCCCTCCCTTCTCCCCACTTCCCAGGTGACCCCTTGGCCACTTTAGAGTCAGTCCCCAGGAAACTCCTGACAGCTGGGGAGGCATTGTCCTTGCTGCTTGTCCACTGCTAGGTGCACCCTCCCCACCCCTGTCATGGCCTTCTTCCACCTGGCTTGGAGCTGTAGACTTCTG
Organism: Mustela nigripes; assembly: GCF_022355385.1. Lineage (NCBI taxonomy): Eukaryota > Metazoa > Chordata > Mammalia > Carnivora > Mustelidae > Mustela > Mustela nigripes. The sequence goes on from NC_081558.1 coordinate 112,609,064, forward strand.
CTGCCCCATGGAGACTCCAAGCTGAGCCCTTTGGCAAATGCCTGCCCAGGTCCAGCAGGGGGTAGCCACGCCGCCCCTCACCCCCCACCCCCCTCAGCTCCTCACACCCCCTCCACCCCCCACCTCCCCCCACCCCCGTCTCCGCAGGCTAATGCCTCCTCCCTCCTGAAATTCCTTTCATCCCGCTATTCCACATTCCCTTCCCACTCCTGTAACCCCCAGGTCGATCTGAATGAATGTGCCCCCCAATCTCTGGGTCCCCTCTCTGAGTCCTGCCCCACCTCCCTATCCCTCCCCTATCTCTCCCTTCCTCCGGTTTCTGCATAGGTTCCTACCTCTTTAGTCCGGAAACCTGCCCCCCGCCCCCCTCCCTCGAAACAGCCTCCCACTTCGCACCCAGCCCTTCACTCCTCCCTTTCCAACTTCCGCAATTCCCACCTCCCCCCCAAATTCCAGCCCTGCCCATGGGAAAGGACAAGCTCCTCTGGTCCCACCCTGCCTGTGTGTGGCCCGAGGTGGGGCGCCCACCCCGCTCACCGGCCGGGGAAGGGTGAATGGAGCCCTGTGTGCCCGCGCTCCGTGGGCGGGACGGCATTGGCCAGCACATCACTGAGCCCAAGAGGCCCGAGGATGGTTGTGAGACGGCCCAGTAAAGGAGCCCCGCCCTAGCCGCCCAGGCGCGAACCCAAGGCTACTCGTAGGCGGGAAAGAAGACTAACGAAAAGTAAACTATGCCCCTGACGACCTCGCTGCGCTTTCGTGGGGGCCGGGCTCCCGAGATCCGAGCCACCGACCCCACCGCGCAGAGCGTGGGAGGAAAGGCTGCGTGGGCGAGGCGGGAGCCTCGGAGCTGCACCTGCCCCGGCACCCCGCGGGGGAAACACTGTGGGTCCCCGGGCGCCCTCGACAGTAAAGCTCTTCTCCCTTTATAAACCAATGATAAGCAGTTGGGGTCAGTGTTTCTCAGAGTAATACAAATAAGCTTCTTTTTTCACGGACGGAAATAGTAAGGGTTTGGGGGCAGGTTTTTTTGTTTGTTTGCGAGAAGATTTAGTGCGGAGAAAGCTTCTGAGAAAACGCGGCACCAATGCCCTGCTGGGGGGTGCAGAGTGAACTGGTCCAGCTCTTGGCAAAAGGTACTCATGAGGAGTATGAAGAGGGTTTGAGTGCTCATACGTAAAATTTGATACTTTAACTCCACCTGTGACAATATTTCAGAAGGAGTAAGTCTAAATATTCCCCCAAGTGCAGCTCTTCTTGGTACCGATAAATGAAAAAGCACTTAAGTGACAGAATATATGTGAGATAATCACAAGTGTATATATTTAAAAAAAAAAAAAGGAAGGAAGGAAGGAAGAAAAGAAAAAAGAAACGAACATAGAAGAGGGCGCCTGGATGGCTCAGTTAGTTAAGCGACTTCCCTTGGCTCAGGTCATGATACCGGAGTCGGAGTTGCAGGATGGAGTCCCCGCATTGGGCTCCCCGCTCCATGGGGAGTCTGCTTCTCCCTCTGACCTTCTCCCCTCTCATGCTCTCTCTCTCTCTCTCACTTTCTCAAATAAATAAATAAAATCTTTAAAAAAAAAATAGAATGAGACTGGAAGAAAATCAATCAAGTGGAAGTGGGTATAGTGGGTGACTTTTCACTTTAATTTTACTGTTTAATGAACTATCTCAGAGATACACTGAGCTATGAGAACGGCTATCACTGATCATTAGAAACGCAGCATATTTCCTGAAGAAGCCCTTCAGAGACCCTCCTTATTCCCCACCCTCACCCTTACCCCTGCAGTAACCTCTCTATACACTTTTATTATATATGAACAAATTCTCAAACATCACATAATGTTTTAAATGTTTCAAACTTTATATACATGACAAAATACTCTACAAATACTTCTGTAACTTGCTTTTCTCAGTCAACATGGTGCTTTTGGGATTTATACATATTGACTCATGTTAGTAAATCTAGTTCAGGTTCATTCAGTAAATGAGTTAATATTTATAAAGAATTTAGAATAGAGCCTGGCCTGTGGTGCTACCTAAGTTTTCAGGTCTCTTTGAGAAATAAAAATTCATTTTCATGGAAGTATAGTCTACTATTGGATTAATGTTATATTGAATTTATTTATCCATTCTCCTACTGATAAAAATTTGACAGTTTGCATTTTGTCCTGATTCCAAACAGTCCTGTTATGGACAGTCTAGTTTGTGTCTCCTGCACCTGTGTGTGAGAGTTTCTATGGGGTACACACCTAGGACTGGAGCAGCAGGGTTGCAAAGGGTCCCCAACTTCTACATTACTAGTTACTGCCCACTTGCTCTCCAAAGCGATTTTAACAGCAATGGATGAATTACTGTGTTCCTAATCTTCATCAACACTTGCTATTATCGAATTTTCTCCCAAATTTAATGGGTTTGTGGTATTATTTCCTTACGGTTTTAATTTGCATTTCCCAGATTACTATGAGGTTAGAGGCTAGGTATCTATTCATATGCTTACTGGTCATTTGTATATTTTATTCTGTAAACTTAGGTCCATCACCTTTTCCCTTTTTTCTATTGTTTGTTGTCATTTTCTTGTTCATTTTAAAGAATTCTTTATATATTTTGAATATTGTTCTCTTTTCAGGTGGATGTATTGCAAATATTATCACTCACCCCATGCCCTGACAACTTTTTTTTTTGGTGTCTTTTAAGGTACAGAAAATGTAAATGCTAATGTAGCCTTATTTAGCTATTTCTTTATAGTTTGTGCTTTGGGGGACTTGGTTGAAAGGTCGTAAGCTTCCCTGTATTTTCTTCTATAAGTTTTAAAATTTTGTTGGTTTGTATTTGGTCTTACATCCCCTAGATTTGATTCTTTGTGAAAGGGGTTCCAGAGAGATCTTCTTTCTCACATGGATAATGATTGTGCTACACTCATTTATCATTTCAGTCATCTGAAATGCCAGCTTTGTCATAAATCAAATTTCCCAAAATGTGTCGGTGTGTTTCTGGGCTTTCTATTTTATTCTTTTGGTCTATTTGTCTATCCTTGAGAAATACCACACTCTTTTAATTACTGTAACTTAATAATAAGTCTTGATTTCGGGATAAGCGTGTATTCTCACATTTTTTCAAGACCACCTTGACTATTTGGGGTCCTTCAGTTTTCCTGTAAGTTTTAGAGTTAGCTTCTGTTACAAATCTTTGTTGGGGTTTTGATTTAAACAATGACTTCACAGATTAATTTGGGGATGTTGACATCTTTATGATATTGGGTCTTTCTAAAAATATATGTAAGCATGGCAAATATCTCTATCTATTTAGGTCTTCTTTAAAATCCTACCATCAAGTTTTACATATTTTCCATATACATCTAACACACTTTATTAAGTTGATTACTATATACTTTGGGGTTCATTTTCATAACTGACAAAACCTCAATTATTGTTTAAACTGTTTTAATTATTGTTTTGCCTTATTATTTTTTTAGTATTGAAGAATTTAAATCAACTTGCATATTGGGCTGATGGTAAGATAATCTATAACTGGTTTTCTCGGGTTTCATAAAAAGTGTTAGAACATTTGGAGAAAGGAAAATAATTTTTTTAATGGTCTTGAGAATTGAAAAAAAAACTGTGTGATGGTAGAGGGAGGGAGATGTAGAGAGAGAGATTTATAAAAAATTCAAAAGTACAAAGTGTAAAATTGTGCGGTGAAATTCAATGGTCCAGGATCTTGGGTCCCCCAAAAAAAAAGCACTAGCTTTTTCCAAAACATCTGCTGCTTACAGGTCCTTGTAATATGTTAGTGTCTTACAGTTACGTATATGGGTGATACTTTCTCCAAAGCTATGCCATTCATTTTTGACACAAATGGAAGTATAAAATACACAACAGTTCAGCAACTTGCTTTTTTCCTTGAACAACTTATATGTAATTTCTCTAGCTCATTATGAAAACAGCTACACAGTAGTTCATTTTCAATTCCCTATTGATGAACATTAAGTTATTTCCAGGCTTCCTCAATAACAACACTGTAATCAATAGCCTTAAAAGTACCTATGACTGTGCACATATAGGAATATAACAGACAGTAATGCATATGTAATTTTGATAGACTTCACCAAATGCTTTGTAAAAAGACTGCAAAAATTTACAGTTCCAACAAATGCAAGAGAATGTTTGTTTTCATTGTTGTCATTCACGCTCATACTTTATATTATCAAATTTTTAAATGACAGGTGACTGGTGGCTCAGTGGGTTAAGTCTCTGCCTTTGGCTCAGGTCATGATCTCAAGGTCTTGGGATCGAGCCCCACATCGGGCTCTCTGCTCAACAAGGAGCCTGCTTACCTCCCTCTCTCTGCCTGCCTCTCTGCCTACTTGTGATCTCTATCAAATGAATAAATAAAATCTTAAAAAAAATTTTTTTTAATGAGGGGTGCCTGGGTGGCTCAATGGGTTAAGCTTCTGCCTTCAGCTCAGGTCATGATCTCAGGGTCCTGGGATCAAGCCCCACATCGGGGTCTCTGCTCAGTGGGGAGCCTGCTTCCCTCCCTCTCTCTCTGTCTGCCTCTCTGCCTACTTGTGATCTTGCTCTCTGTCAAATAAATAAATAAAATCTTTAAAAAAAATTTTTTTAATGAAAAACATCTTATTTTTATTTTCAGTTTGCATTTCCTTGTTTATTGGTGAAATGGAGTGTCTTTTTTCTTTCAACCATTTGTATCTTTTTCTACCCTGTGTCTATTTTTCTATTTTTTTCCCTTTACTGATTTGTAAGCATTCACAATATATTAGGGAAATTAGCCATTTATCTGATATGTGAGTTGCAATTATTTTATTATTTTTGTAATCTTCTATTTATTTTTTATTTGGTATTTGTGTTTATTTGTCCATGCAGAATTTTGTTTTATTTTATTTATTTATTTATTTATTTATTTTTATTTTAATTGATTAATTTTGGGGAGTTGACATCTTTGGTATTGTATTTTCCTCCAATAAACATGGTATATATCTCCACACAGAAAACTGAGATTTTATAATCCACATACACACAGCAACCTGAAATATGTATATTATATTGCATAAAAATATATATATGCAATACTGTCAATGCCCTAACACCCTGGAAGCCTTCACCCTGTCCTACTGTACTCTATACAAATTATAGCTTTCTCCCTCCCCAGTAGAGGGAGGAATTTCTAATTCCTATAATACCTGATTTCTGAAATAAATTGTATGTATCACTAAACAATATAGTTAATTTTGCCTTTTGTAAACACTATTTAAATGGAATGATATGATACTGTGTGGGATTTTTTTACTGTGTTTCTTTCACTCTTCATTATGTTTGTTAGATTATTTCCTGTTGTTGCCTATAGCAATGAAATGAGCAAAGAGAGAACTTATTTTGTGTATTGACCTTGCTTCCAGCATCCTTGTTAAATCTACTTATCAAATAAATACATTGTCCGTAGATTATTTTAGATTTTCTACATACACAATCACATTGTCTAATTGTATAGCGCACTAAAAGACAATAAAGATTTTAACATTTTCTTTGTATGCTTTTTTTACACTAATTTTATTGTTATACATAGTGTGCAATTCTAAAGTCTTTCACATTTTCTACTCTTCTTTTTTATAATGAAGTATTTCATACCTACAAAAATACACAAGCATGTATATGGAAGGTATAAAGAATAATTAATATCTGTATATCCATCAGCCTACTTAAGAAATAGAACATTAAGTCATTTTTAGAAGTCTCCTATGTGCCTTCTTTTTCTCAAGGAATTATTTTTTTTTTTTTTTTTTTTTTTAAAGATTTTATTTATTTATTTGACAGAGATCACAAGTAGGCAGAGAGGCAGGCAGAGAGAGAGGAAGGGAAGCAGGCTCCCTGCTGAGCAGAGAGCCCGATGCGGGGCTCGATCCCAGGACCCTGAGATCATGTCCTGAGCTGAAGGCAGAGGCTTTAACCCACTGAGCCACCCAGGCGCCCCTCTCAAGGAATTATTATTCTGAATGTTGGGTTTGTGATTCTCCTGCTTGCTGCTATAGTTTTACAACATGTGTAGGTAACCTTAAATGAAATGTTACATTTTGTACGTTTTCCAGTTTTATATAAATGATATAAAAATATATAAATATATAGAATATAAATTAATGATAATTTTATTTCCTTTTTAATTGTATAATCTTTTTCTTTGTTTTGCCTTATTATACTGGCTAGGAATCCAATAGTATCTTAAACAGAAATGGTGAAATTGTATTTTCCTCCAATTTCCCTATCTCAAGGTAGAGAATGAGGTAAAGACTTCTAATATTTTATCATTAATTATGATGTTTGTTCTAAGTGATATTAAGGAAGTTCCCTTCTATTACTAGTGAGTTAAGATATGTTATTTTTAAATCACAAGCCTAGAAGCTAAGGGGCAGAATAACAACTATAGACATTGAGAGAAAGGAGAATCACCTAAGAATCATATACCCAGGCAAGAAAGCACTCACCTGTCCTGTAAAAGAAAGATGCCAAGAACATACTCAAATCAAATAAGAAAACAATCCAAATAGACTTCAGCATAGAGTAAGATGAGACAAGAAAGAAGACAGTTTTTTTTTTAAAGATTTTATTTATTGGGTGCCTGGGTGGCTCAGTGGGTTAAGCCGCTGCCTTCGGCTCAGGTCATGATCTCAGGGTCCTGGGATCGAGTCCCGCATCGGGCTCTCTGCTCAGCAGGGAGCCTGCTTCCCTCTCTCTCTCTCTCTCTCTGTCTGCCTCTCCATCTATTTGTGATCTCTCTCTGTCAAATGAATAAATAAAATCTAAAAAAAAAAAAAAAAAAAAAAAGATTTTATTTATTTATTTGAAAGAGAGAGATCACAAGTAGATGCAGAGGCAGGCAGAGAGGGAGGGGGGATCAGGCTCCCTGCTGAGCAGAGAGCCCGATGCGGGACTCGATCCCAGGACCCTGAGATCATGACCTGAGCTGAAGGCAGCGGCTTAACCCACTGAGCCACCCAGGCGCCCCAGGAAGACAGTTATTAAGTAATGAACTTTTCATTTTATATAGTTAATATCAAATGAATGGTAACAGTGTGATTGATAATTTGTAGTATAAGTGCTAAATAAGATCTCTCTCTCTCTCTTTTTTTTTTTTTTTAGATTGATTTATTGACTTTAGAGAGAGAGAGAGTGTGGGTGGGCGGGGCGGGAAGAGGGAGAGAGAGAATCTCAAGGGATTCTCTGCTGAGTTCAGAGTCTCTGACCCTGAGATCATGACCTGAGCCAAAATCAAGAGCTGCTCGACGACTGAGCCACCCAGGCACTTCGTAAGAATTCTTTTATCAAACAGGAAAAACCTAATGTTAGCTGTAAACCAAGAAAACCAAATTGTCTTAGGAAAACCAGAGTTTGGAAAGGTGGGAGGAGTGATGAGGCAAAAATGTTTTAAAGGTTTTATCTTGTGGGAAGGAGACACACCAAAAGTGAGCACCAAGGTGGTATGAGAGGAGCGTTGTTAGCGTGTTTTGATATAATTATAAAGAAATATACTTTTGAGGGACGCCTGGGTGGCTCGGTTGGGCGACTGCCTTTGGCTCAGGTCATGATCCCAGCGTCCTGGGATCGAGTCCCACATCGGGCCCCTTGCTCGGCAGGGAGCCTGCTTCTCCCTCTGCCTCTGCCTGCCATTCTGTCTGCCTGTGCTCGCTCTCTCTCCCTCTCTCTCTCTGACAAATAAATAAAACCTTTAAAAAAAAAAAAGAAGAAATATACTTTTGATTAAAAAGCCCAGTAGTATTTCCAAATTAACAAAGAGGAAGGAAAAAATTACTGATAATGAGAATAAGCCAAGAAAAAGAAAAAGATTAAAATTAAAATAAAATAAGATGGAAAGAATAAAATCAAGTATCAACTATTACACTAAATGTGAATGAGTTGAAGTTTCACGGAAAATATAGAAACTGTCAGATCTAACTGAAAAACCAAATCCAAATGTATGTTTATGGGAGGCTCACCTAAAATAAAGTGATACAGAAAAGCTAATGAGTTGGGGAACCTGGGTGGTTCAGTTGGCTAATCATGTGACTCTTGATCTCAGCTCAGGTCTTGATTTCATCTCAAGGTCGTGAGTTCAAGCCTCTCATTGGGCTCCATTTTGGGCATGGATCCAACTTTTTTAAAAAAGCTAATGAATAAAGAAATATCAGATGAATACAAATGAGGGAAAGCAGAAATGACAACATAGATTATGTGAAATTTCAAATAAAAAGTATTAAAGAAGACGGATATTATGGGGCGCCTGGGTGGCTCAGTGGGTTAAGCCTCTGCCTTCAGCTCAGGTCATGATCTCAGGGTCCTGGGATAGAGCCCCATGTCAGGCTCTCTGTTCAGTGGGGAGCCTGCTTCCCCCCTTCTCTCTGTCTGCCTCTCTGCCTACTTGTGATCTCTCTGTCTCTGTCAAATAAATAAAATCTTTAAAAAAAGGAAGACAGATATTATGTAATAATAAAAAGTACATTTTAAGAGGAAAGTATTAGTCATAAACTTCTAAACACTAAACATCATAGCAGCTAAATATATAAGGCAAATCTACTGGAAACACAAGGAGAACTTAATCTTAAAACATGCATGCACAATTATAGTGGAAGATTCTAATATACATCTTTCAAAATCTAATAGATTTAGAAGGTAAAAGTTTTAGCCAGGACATAAAAGATCTGTGTATTACTGTCAACCAGCTCATTTTAATAACCTGTATAGACCTTTGCAACCTACAAACACAGAGAACGTTTTTTTGTTTGCCAATAAAACATGTTCGTATTTCTGTAATATATATGGTATTTATATATAAATGTATCATGTACTTGGCCACAAATAAAACTTGACAAATTAAAAAAAAGTGAAAACTTTATAGTATATATTTTCTAATCAATATTTTACAATACAAATGAATAATAAATAAAGACTCACCCAAACTATTAACTATTAGAATAAAAGTAATCTCTAGATCAATATGTAAATCAAAATTCAAATTAAGGGACGCCTGGGTTGCTCAGTGGGTTAAGCAGCTGCCTTTGGCTCAGGTCATGATCCCAGCGTCCTGGGATCGAGTCCCACATCGGGCTCCTTGCTCCGCAGGGAGCCTGCTTCTCCCTCTGACTCTGCCTTCCACTCTGTCTGCCTGTGCTCACTCTCACTCGCTCTCTCTCTGACAAATAAATAAATAAAATCTTTAAAAAACAAAAAACAAAATTCAAATTAAAAATAATCTAGGGGGGCACCTGGTGGCTCAGTGGGTTAAGCCTCTGCCTTCAGCCCAGGTCATGATCTCAGGGTCCTGGGATCGAGTCCCGCATCGGGCTCTCTGCTCAGCAGGGAGCCTGCTTCTCCCTCTCTCTCTCTGCCTGCCTCTCTGCCTGCTTAGGATCTCTCTCTCTCTCTCTGTGTCAAATAAATAAATAAAATCTTAAAACAAAAAACAATCTAGGAAGTAATGAAACCTATGTTTTAGTATGTTAAATCCATATTGAAAGATAAGCACAGTCTTAAGTGCCTTCATTATTTTTTTTTAAAGATTTTATTTATTTACTTGACAGACAAAGAGCACAAGTAGAGGGAGCAGCAGGGAGAGGGAGAGGAAGAAGCAGGCTCCTCACTGAGGAGGGAAGCCCAATGTAGGGCTGGATCCCAGGACCCTGGGACCATGACTTGAGCCAAAGACAGATTCTTAACCGACTGAGCCACCCAGGTGCCCCAAGTGCCTTCATTATAAAAGAAGATTGAAAGTAAAGAAATTAAGAATGCATTTTAAGAAATTAAAAATGCACCATAAATAATCCAGCCAAAGTAATTAATAAAAATAAAAGCCAAACTCAACACCAAAAACCTAAATAATTTGATTAGAAAAAGGGCAGAAGACCTGAGTAGACATTTTTTCCAAAGAAGACATACAGATGCCCAACAGACACGCAAAAAGATGCTTAACATCACTCATCATCAGGGAAATGCAAATCAAAACCGCAATGAGATATCATATTACACCTGTCAGAATGGCTAAAATAAAAAAGACAAGAAATAACAAGTGTTGGCAAGGATATGGAGAATAGGGAAACTATGCACTGTTGATAGGAATGCAAGTTTGTGCAGCCACTGTGAAAATCAGTGTGAAGATTCCTCAAAAAGTTAAAAATAGAAATACCATATGATTCAGTATTTCCACTACTGGGTATTTATCCAAAGAAAATGAAAACACCAATTCAAAAAGATTTTTGCACCCCTATGTTTATTGCAGCATTATTTACAATAACCAAAATATGGTAGCAAACTAAGTGTCCACTGATAGATGAATGGATAAAGATGATGTGTACACACACACACAGGGGAATATTACTCAGCCATAAAAGAGTGAGATCTTGCCATTTGCAACAAGATAGTGGACTTATTATGCTAAGTGAAATAAGTCAGACTAAGAAAGATGAATACCATATGATTTCACTTTTATGTGGAATCTAAAAAAAAAAAAACACAAGACAAATGAATAAACACACAAAAGGCAGAAATAGACCATAAATACACAGAACAAACTGATGGTTGCCAGGGTAGAGGTGGGCAGGAGGATGGACAGAATGGGTAAAGGGGAGTGGAAGATACAGGCTTCCAATTATGGAATGAGTAAGTCACAGGGATGAAAGATACAGCATAGGAAATACAGTCAATGGTATTACAATAGTGGTGCTGTATGGTGACAGATGATATACATCACCACGACACTTGTGGTGATGTATAGACCAGTGTCATGTATAGACTTGTTGAATCACTATGTTGTACACCTGAAACTAGTGTAACATTGTGTGCCAACCACAATTTTTTAGAACAAATTTTTTTAAAGATTCATGTATTTATTTGAGAGAAAGGAAAAGCAGGAGAAGGGGCAGAGGGAGAGAGAGAAAACCAGATTCCCTGCAGAGTGCAGAGCTCGATCTCAACAATCTCATGACCCTGACTGAGATCATGACCTGCGCTGAAACCAAGAGTCAGATGTTTAACCAATTGAGCCACCCAGGTACCACTAGAAAAAAAAAAAAATTAAGTAGAAGCAAATATTGGTGACATAGGCAAAGATATAATGGAAAGAATAAATCCTAAACCTAATTTTTGTATTGTGACAACATATACATAATATAGTTGTCATTTTAACCATTTATAAGTGCACAGTTCAGTGGCATTAAATACATTCACAATGTCGCATAACCATCACGACTAAATATACCCCAAACTTTTTCATTGTCCCTAGCAAAAATTCTGTATCCATTAAACAACAGCAATCCCTTACCCTCTCCCCGAGCTCCTGGTAAACTTTATTCCACTTTCTGTCTCTGTGAATTTGCCTAATCTAGGTACCTCATATAAGTGGAATCATACAATATTTGTCCTTTTGTGTCTGGCTTATTTCACTAGACATAATGTTTTTAAGGTACATCCATATTGTAGCAAATATCAAAATTTCATTTCCTTTTATGGACAAATAATATCACATTGCATGTCTATTCTACATGTTGCTTATTCACATTTTGCTTCTCTGTTGCTGGACACTTGGGTTGCTTCTCCTTTTGGCTATTATGAATAATTCTGCTAGAAGCAAGTGTACAAGTAACTGTTTGGGTCCCTGCTTTCATTTTTTGAATGTATATATAGGCATGCAATTGCTGGACCATTAAAGAACAAGGGGAAAAATCAAATATGAACCATATTACAAATGGGAAAGATCATACAACACCAGGTATAAAAGAAAGAAAAATAATTATAAAACAATTTACATACAACTCTATGACAACCAACTTGAAAATCTGGAGAAAATTCTTGAATTCCCCGAAAAACATAAATTGACACCAAAAGAAATAGAAAATTTAAATCAGTTACCACAGAAAAGATTGGAAAAGTAAAATTAATATAGGAATAGGAGAATGCTTCTTAAATATGATATAGAGTATTTACCAAAAATTAATAGCAGATATCTTCCTAAAAAATAAACAGGAAAACCCTCAAGCTATTTTCATTAGAATTAAGCACAAGGAAGAAATGCTCACTACAATCATATTATTCAAAATTATTTGAAAGACCCTATTGCATTATTAAAACAAAATGAAATTATAAAAACAAATTCTAGGGGCACTTGGGTGGCTCAGTGGGTTAAAGCTTCTGCCTTCGGCTCAGGTCATGATCCCAGGGTCCTGGGATGGAGCCCCGCATCGGGCTCTCTGCTCAGCTTGGAGCCTGCTTCCCTTCCTCTCTGTCTGCCTGCCTCTCTGCCTACTTGTGATCTCTGTCAAATAAATACATAAAATCTTCCCAAAAACCCCCACAAATTCTAACAGAAAAATAATCTACACCTACAAATGATATGATTGTATACTGAATGACCCAAAACACTAGTTAAAAAAAAAAGTTCTATTGGAGAAGAAATAAGATATTTATAGATTGTAACAAGTACTCTGCAGGAAATAAACAGAGTAATGATAAAGGGTAGCAGGCAAAGAAAGGGCTCTATTCTAGACAGGCTGGCCAGAGGAAACTTTTTTCTGTGGGTGAGCTCCTGAAGCTAGACCCAAGCAATGAGAGTGAAGAGCTAAGGGAGGGCATCCAACCAGAGGGAACAGTGGGTGTACAGTGAGTCTGAGGAACATCAAGAAGGCAGCAGGCAGGAGGGAGAGGAGGCATGAGATAGGTTCATGTGGTGGTTGGGGGGCTTGTGGGCCAGAGTGAGGGAGTTGAATTTTACTCTAAATACTGTAAGAAAACATTGAAGGGCTTTGGGCAGAGGAAAATTGTAGTTTTTAAAATACTAAATACTACGGCTGATATTTCTTTCTTTTTTTTTTTTTTTAAGATTTTATTTATTTATTTGACAGACAGAGATCACAAGTAGGCAGAGAGGCAGGTAGAGAGAGAAGGGAAGAATCAGGCTCCCTGCCAAGCAGAGAGCCCTATGCAGGGCTCCATCCCAGAACCCTGAGATCATGACCTGAGCTGAAGGCAGAGGCTTTAACACACTGAGCCACCCAGGCACCCCTACGGCTGATATTTCTAAAAGAACATTTTGTCTGTTGTGTAGGGAGGAAGTTAAGAAGAGCCCCGGGACAGACTGGAAAACTATTGATGTGGTCCAGGTGGGAAAATCACCAGGGTTTGACTTAAAGAGTGGCCATGGGGTGAAGGGAAACCGGTAGGTGTGAGAAGTGTTTTGGAGCTAGAACACAGAAATGGGATAGCTGTGGGGGGTTTTTAACTTTTTCCCTGGTACATCTTAACTCACCTCTTTGTTTTCAAACTCTGTCATTTTGTTTTAACATATTATAAACAGAAAGTAGGTAGGTTATCGTAGGCTTTTTACTAGGGGAATCTTCTTTAGAGGAATTTAGTCCATCTGCAATAATTATTGCAGTGATTACTGCAATGATATATGTTTTCTACTTTTCCTTTTGTATTTTTTAGTCTATGATTTCCCTTCCCCTTAGTCTATTGTTCCTGATTCTTGAAGGGCTGCTGAAGTCTTGTTGATTTCTTCCCTTTTAAAGCTCTCATGATCCGGAAGTTTAACACTCCGTTTCTAGTCTTCTGGTCTAGTCCCTGTTCAGGGTCTCAAGAGTCATTTTAAGCATTAACCTCATCCCTCTGTGAATCTCTACCCTCCCCCACCCCCATCCTTTTCCCTTTAACTTCCTCAGAAATCTTTGTCATCACTTCAAATCTTTTTAAGAAATAGTGAATTTCCACATGACTAAGTGAAGCTGCCCAGTACATATATATTCATTTCTCCCTTTTCCCTCGAGGACAAGACCTGAAAGGAGCCGGGGAAGGGACAGGGGACAGCAGGAGGAGGCTTCTGGCCTTCCTGGGTCAGGGCTGACTCAGACCTGGCTCGTTCGAGGACTGTAGCATCCCTTCTCTCCCAGCTCAGCGCCGGTCCGCACACCCCCAAGGCGACACCGCTCCCAGCTCTCTGCAAGCCTTGTCGGGAACACAGGGGTTCTAGCACCAGAGATTTCCTTTGTACCTTCGCCCCAGAGCCGCGGGACCCTCAGGAGGTTCCGAGATCAGCCACTAGGGGGCAGCGGCGCGTTTCCCAGAGGGGAGAGTCCCGGGAGCGTCAGGTTGTCACTCAGCGCGGCACAGTCGCACGACCGCTTCGACGGGTTCTGAGCCAGATGCAGGAGAACCTCACTCCGCACGAGGATGAGAGTGGAGTGCAGGCACGCCCCCCGATATCCACACCCCCAGCTGCAGTCCCGAGGGTCTGGGGGAGGCGGGCAGGCGCCGGGCGGGGCCCGAGCCCCGGAAGCTGTGCTGTTAGAGACGCGAGCCAGAGCGTGCTGCGTGATGGGCCCCGGGGATTTCCGGTTCGGTTCGAGACCCAGAACACCCCCACCCCAGCCTGGAGCAGTTATCTCAACGCTGCCCCCGTGCCTGAATCTCTAGCGTTAGAATCACTCCATTTATTAAGGAAGACATGTCAAGGGCACATGTGTTAACCACATGTTACCCAGGGACAGCTCATTAACCCTTCGGGACGCAGTGACGCGTAAGCACGGAGTAATTTTGCACCAAGGTAGGATTGGGCTGGAGAGACCTTTGGTCGTAGGTCTTGGGGGTGTTGCTATTAATTACCTCAAGGACTAAAATAATAATCATTGTTTATTTGTGCCATCATCTCTTTTGATAAAGAAGCATTTTGAGATCACTTGGTTAAGGTGAGGTCTGCTGCTTTTGTTCAGTGTGAGGTTACTATTTTTCTCCTTTGTAATTAATAAATATCCGGTGAAGATCCTTTGAGACCGTGACATATTGTTTCCCTTCATGTGTGCCCCCTGCTTCTCAGTGTTCTAGGTCGGCCTCTGGAATCACTCCTTGCTGTCGTTGACGTGTTGGGCACTTGGTTCATAGCTGCCCTGTCACCCCAAATCCTGCCATCTGCCAGAGTAAGTCAAGGTTTTAGCTTCCCCTTGCCCCTCAACTCCTCTTCTCTGGTTACTGCTTCTCACTCTGTACCTGGCTTGACACTCCCCTGACTCAGCCCCCTCCGTTTGCATTTGATTCCTGTCCTTTCCCTACCTACCCCCCAGAGGGCTCTTCTTGGCAGTTACTTCGCTGCTGACTTCCCACACCCTTCAAACTCTGCAAATAATATCCCTTATCCCTTCCCTGGGAACAACCAAGCCTTAAAGTGAACTGCTTCAACTCCCTGATCCTTTCTCCATATTCTCCAAACATCTCCACCTCTACAGTCATCCTCCTTCTAGCCAATCTCAGACCAAGGAAAGGCCTTTTTTGAGGCCAGCTGGAGCTCTTCAAGCAGCCTGGTGGAGTAGAAAGGACAAGGACTTTTGGGTAAGTCAAGATCTGGTGTGGATCTTGGTGCCCCAATTTACTAGCCGCACTTTACAACCAAGTTGTTTTGTTTTTCCTTTGAATTTCCTGAGCATCAATTAACATGTCAGTGATGTCTGAATAGAAATACTAATTATTAAGGATTTTAAGAATTAATATTAATGTGTGACAACTCCCTGAATCAGATTCTGTCATGTAATGCTCAATAAATGGTAGGTATTGTAGATAATATAATTATTCACAGAATGGGTCTGTTCCTCTGAAAACTGCAGGCATTACCTCTCCTCTCCTCTCCTGTGTTTTCAGCCTGTCACTCTCAACTAGTTTCTTCTCTCAGCTTATAAACAAGGTCAAATCTCTACCATCTTCAAAAACAAACAACAAGAACACCTCTGTAAAGAAATTCAGGTCACTCAAGTACTCTCACACTTTGTCGTGGAAGGAGAACCTCCCAAGCGGGAATTCTTGGCTTAACCAATGCCTTTGAGATTTCTGTTTCCTGGGCGAATCTCTCCTTTGGCTTTTTGAATCAGAGATTAGCTTATTTCATCAATTCCAGAAAATTCTCAACTTTTATCTTCTCAAATATTGCCTCTCCAATCTCTCTCCCCTCCTTCCAGAACTCCAAAGAAACATGTGTCAGGTTCTGTACCTTCTCTTATTTATTATCTCTTCTGTGTTTTTGATCTTTATGGCTCAATGCGCTTCATTCTGGATGATTTCTTCTGACTTATCTTTCTCTCCGTTGACTATCTATTATTAAACCTCTTATTGGGCTTTAATTGGATTATTGCACTTTTTAGTTCCACAGCGTCTAATTGCTTTTTAAAGGATTTTATCTATTATTTATTTATTTGTGTGTGAGAGAGAAAGAAAGCAGGAGCAGGGAGCAGAGGGAGAAGGACAAGCATACTCTTCACTGAGAGTGCAGCCACACATGGGGCTCGATCCCATCACCCTGAGATCGTGATCTGAGCTGAAATCAAGAGTCAGTTGCTTAACGAACAGAGCCACCCAGGTGTCCCTGCAATTTTTTTTTAAACCTTTTTTTTTTTTAAGATTTTATTTATTTATTTGTCATAGAGAGAGAAGCGAGAGCAAGCACAAGCAGACAGAGTGGCAGGCAGAGGCAGAGGGAGAAGCAGGCTCCCTGCCAAGCAAGGAGCCCGATGTGGGACTAGATCCCAGGACATTGGGATCATGACCTGAGCCGACGGCAGCCACTTAACCAACTGAGCCACCCAGGCGTCCCCAATTTTTTTTTTAATCTACATTGTTGTTTTCAAAATTTCCATGTCTTTATATGAAACTTTAAATTCTGTTTTTATCTCCTTGACACAGTATGCATTGCTTTATTAAAGGTTGTACTCAGGAACTCTAACATCAGAGATCCTGGCGGGTCTGTTTCTGTGGTTTATGGCTTCTGTTGATTCTGCGATATGTTGTTTTATCTCATGTATCTTGTGTGCCTGTGTTCCTTCTGGACATGTTTATGAAATGACTATTTTGAAAATTAAGTTAAGACCGAGGATCCTCTTCCAGAGAGGATCCATCCTGATCTGTCAGCACCTGATGGCACTCAGTCCAGGAACAGGGCTTGAGAGTATTCTAGAGGATGGGCTTATACTAAGTTTCCACCTTTGTAGACATTGACCAGTGACCATTGACCACCAACTGTGTCCCTCCAGCTCTACATTCTAGATTCTGAGGAATCTGCATGTCTTTAGGACACTGTGGAATGAATATCGCCACTCCCAGAATCTTGGCCTATTAGCTGCCTTCTCCCAGACAAGACAAGGAGCAAAGTCTCACCCATTTAGGCTCTTACCCCTTCAAGTTCCCATCTATTAATTCCCTTTTTTTTTTTTTAAGATTTTATTTATTTATTTGACAGAGATCACAGTAGGCAGAGAGGCAGCAGAGAGAGGAGGGGAGGCAGGCTCCCTGCTGAGCAGAGAGCCCGATGTGGGGCTCGATCCCAGGATCCTGGGATCATGAACTGAGCCGAAGGCAGAGGCTTTAGCCCACTGAGCCACCCAGGTGCCCCCCCCCCTTTTTTTTGGTTAGGCCTTCAGTGTTACAAAGAAGATGGTTTGAGGTCTCCTCTAACTTCTGTCGTTTCTTTAGAGGGAGAATGGCTTGTCAGGGAAGCCGACCTTAGTCAGGGAAAGCAGTCACCAGGAAATTGCTAATACCCTTCATACCACTTTCTTGGCTGAAATTAGGTCCTTCCTTTTATTCATCCACAGTTGAACTTTATATGGGAAGGCATTATAATATGGACAGCAATTTATTACTAGCCCCTGGAGATGGCCTAGCACATGCCCTTAGGTCCTCTAGAGGGCTCTGTGTCCTGCCAGGAGGCCATCTTCCTATCTCCCTGACTAGCCATCACGATATATGAGCATCACTGGACTGAGTACTGGGCTTCTGGTGTGCTAGTCTGATATAGATTTGATCCCAAGTTCCATATAAATTAGTGGACAGGCTCCTCTATGTGAGCAGACCTCTTTGAAAGGAGCCACCTGGGAAAGAGGCCTGTTCTTAAGTAGGTAACATATACTCAGACATGATGCCTTCTCCATGAAGACTGCTCTGACTCCCCTAACATGGACAGAGTCTCTCCCTGTCTTGTCTCAAATGGCCCATTCTCAGTGCCTGCTATGGAGCCCACATCATCCTCTACCTTGTGTAATCAAGATTTTATGTATACATCTTGCTTTCTCTTGCGTGGTGGTGGTTGTTTTTGTCTGTTTCATTTTGTCTGCCTCATTTGAAGAGGTTTGAATTACTCCTATTGTTCAGTCCATGCCATATACCCAAATTGATTTTGGGTATTTTATTTTATTGATTAATGTGTCTTCTTTTGCTCCTCTTCCCTACTCTCGATTTCCCTCTCTCTACAGGTCATCTTTTTTTTTTTTTCTTTTAGAAGGAAAGATTTATTTTTTTTAAAGATTTTTATTTATTTATTTGACACACAGAGATCACAAGTAGGCAGAGAGGCAGGCAGAGAGAGAGGGGGAAGCAGGCTCCCCGCTGAGCAGAGAGCCTGATATGGGGCTCGATCCCAGGACCCTGGGATTATGACCTGAGCCCAAGGCAGAGGATTAACCCACTGAGCCACCCAGGCGCCCCTCTACAGGTCATTCTTTTACTGTATTTTTAAAAACATTTTATGTATGTATTATGTATGTATGTATGTGAGTATTTATATGAGAGACAGAGAGAGAGAGAATGAGCAGGGAGGGGGAAGAGGGAGAGGGACAAGCAGACTCCCTACTGAGGAGGGAGCCCTATGCAGGGTTTGATCCCAGGACTCCAGGATCATGACCTGAACTGAAGACAGATGACCAACCGACTGAGCCACCCAGGTGCCCCTCTTCTTTTACTAAATTAATGTTCATCTTTGTTTTTCTGGACTTATTTTTTTCTTTTGAGAGAGAGAAAGAGAAATAGAAAAAGTGAGCAGGGAAGAGCAGAGGGAGAAAGGGAATCCTAAGCAGGCTCCAAACCTAGCATAGAGCCCGACATGGGGCTTGTCTCATGAGCCTGAGATCATGATCTGAACTGAAATCAAGAGTCAGACGCTTAACCAGTTGAGCCACCGAAGTGCCTCAATAGTCATCTTTATTTGAATGTGTTCTTGTAAAATGTGCTATTATACAGTATATCTTCTTATGTCTCCTCCTGTCAATGCTTGTACCATTCAGCCCTATTCCCATGTGACACCTAACTCAAGGCATCTAACCTCTCTGTAACTCCCCATTGTGTGCCCTGTCTCCACTCTCCCAGCAGTGGACACTCAGTTTACCTCTAACCACTCTAGGTAACCTCTAGCTACTATAGAAACATGCTATAAGGAATTTCTTTATAAGTGTTCCCTTATGTGTTTGTATGATGATTTCCCTGGGTTGTATATCCAGAAGCAGGATTGCTAGGGCATAGGGTGTGCCAATGTAGGACTTAACTTAACCAAGCAGAACCAGACTCCTTGGTCTGGTTGGCCATACCCATACTTCCATCAGTGATACATGATTGATTTCTTTGTCACCAAATCTCCACCTCAGCATTACCCAGCTTTTGAATTGTTGCCAGCCAAACAGATGCCAAACGATAACTCACAAACCTTTGAATTTGTGTTTCTCTGATTATCAGGGATTTTGAGCATCTGGTTGTATCCTTAGTCGCTTCTTGTGTTTCTCTTTTGTTTGCCTGTCCATATCCTTTGTCCATCTTTCTATTGAAGTTGCTGGGATTTTTTTCCTTACTGATGGGCAGATAAGGAGGGGAAAGGAAAGGAGGAAGAGAGACAACCAAACACATCTTTATCTGACCGCAGTGGAGCTGGGGTCAGGTAAAGAAGAACCCTTCACCTTAGACAGAGTTCTTAGCCTGAAATCATAGAAATGATCTCTGGTGGATTTCAGCAAAAAGGAGGGTTATTAAAGCAATGATCTAGAGGACTAAGGACCAGGGCAAAATCTAGGGCAGGTGGTTAGGGTCTGTGCCTCCTTCAAGTGAGGCCACTAAGGACCAACCTGGCATTTCCAGCTCCTTATGGGGGGAATCTGATACCCTAGGGGTCCCTGACATGAGCCATTGTAGGAAGGAATAATATGACACCACAGATAATGCTTGCCACAAAGGAGGATGTCATCTCTTATGCAAAACCCACTCATCTCCAAACTTTGGGAGCCCAAGGGATTTAGTGGTTTTGGAATAACAGGGAGGCTGGTCCTCAACCTTACCTGAACCCAGACTACTAAAGCCACAGGTATGTACTTTGAGAAGAGAGGGTGGTGGAGGACCTAAGGGAGGGGCCTCACAGAATGTTAGAGACCTGCAGAGCTCAAAGAATCTTCGTGTGAGGCCCCTCTCGCTGGTAGAAAAATAGCTGTTCCTGTCTCACTTCACCGTGGAGAACTGGCAGAGATCTAGACCAGGCAAGACCAGAGCCCTCCCAGCTGTCAAGGCCCTTCTCTGTGGAGCCCCAGCCTCAGAGATCCAGCACGGCTGGCAGCAAGAGTGGACCCCCACAGTGCTGGCGACTCCACAGGCCAGCACAGGCCACAGCGACAGCACAGGCCAGAGGGCAGGAAGGCGGTGGCCCAGGGGCTGCAGCCTTTCAGGGGGCTACCTAAGACAGCAGCTGGAGAGTCAGGGCCCAGCAAGCAGCGTGGACAGTTGGTCTGCATGTGGCCAGCAACATGCCGGCAGACTAAGCGGAATTGACTCCTGGGGCAGGGAGACTCCATAACCATCCTTAATGCAGAAGCTGAAGGGAAATTCTGCAAGATTCTAAGACCCTCTGAGAAAAAGTGGAGACTAAAAGCCATTAAAACGCAGATGCTCATGTTAATCGGACTGGACTTAGAGCCCCAGGCTGGTGAGACCTGGTGTATTGGTACCTCAGCCATAATAGCGAACGTAATGGTCATGCCGTGTACCTTTCTCATGTATTATTAGCTCAATGCCTGGGCAGAACAGTGAAAGCAAACGGAGCAAAGGGGCTCGACACGCCTTCTTCTGTCTCCTGTGAGCACATGCCTGAGAGGTGAGCCCACCTGATCAGCCATTGTTGGGCCGTCCCCGAGCTCCTGGCAGCCTGGGAGGTGCAGGCATTCTCTGTGAATGTCTGGTCACTGCTGGGACCATGTCCTACCAAGAGACATGAAGACAGAGGTGGTGGCAGCAGGTACCTGTGGAGGAGGTGGAGGAAGCTGCTGCCTTCTTAATAACCTCCTTACTAAATTCTTCTGTCCTCCAAGGATAAGCTGATGGTGACGGTGGGAAGAGCCTGAGGAACTTGTCCCCCTCCACATGCTGGGGCAAGCAGATCACTGGGTTTAGCCTTCTTCCTGCTGTAATGAAACAAGCATGGCTAGCACAGCAGCACAGTAAAGCCGGGCTGGGCAGCCAAGACCATAGCCTTTAACATAGCCTGTTGATCCACACCTTGGTCACTGCAGCCATGTGTAATGAAGTGTCTTCCAGCCACTGGAGCCCCTGGGCATCTCCCCACCTTCTCCTGACCCCTGACCTTAAAGGAAAGGCGTCCATGCTGGCACTGTCTACAGCCTCTCGCACCATGGTTCTCCTCCTAGCAAAGGACAAGTACTGAGTACCACCATGTCCCCTGGGTCCCAGTGGAGAGGTCGAGAAGCTCAAGGCAGAGGTCATGCTGCATGGTTGCGTGCCCGGGTGCAAAGCTGTCCTTTGAGGATGCTCACTGGTGGGCAGACTGACGTGTCTCGAGGGCCAGTTTCACTTCCTATCTGTGCCATGAGCCATGTTCTCATTTACCTGGGGCTTTTAGCTTCTGGATGGCTTCAGGATCTTTCAGTCTATCTGTCTCATTGCACAAAGGGGGTTTCTGGGCCTCTCTGGAAGGGTGGAAGCAAACACAATGTGTCTCTCCTGACAGGTAGAGGGTTCTAGAGAATGGGCTGATATGGAAGGGAGGACGAAATAAGGGAAAGCCCATGGAGAGTGAGCACCTGGACAAGTCTTTCCAGTTCTCGCTGGCGTGATTTCTCTGAGGAGGGTTAGGAAGACGAGGGTGAGAGCCGCCATATTCGCCCAAGCTCATCACTGACAATAGGCCCCTGTGTCTATGTGCTTTTTGGTCCTCTTTGAAAACAATGTTAACAGATCAAAAATCCAGAATTGCCCTCTGGGGTGGAGAGAATAGATAGGTGAGAGAAGTCTCTATACGGATCTGAAGATAGTCTAGGTGGAGAGAGTCAAGCAACATGCTTGGGCATGAAGTTGTTGGTGGGTTTCTTCACTCTTCTTTATTTTTTTTTTAAAGATTTTATTTATTTATTTGACAGACAGAGATCACAAGTAGGCAGAGAGGCAGGCAGAGAGAGACAGAGGAGGAAGCAGGCTCCCTGCTGAGCAGAGAGCCCTATGTGGGGCTCAATCCCAGGACCCTGGGATCATGACCTGAGCTGAAGGCAGAGGCTTTAACCCACTGAGCCACCCAGGCGCCCCACTCTTCTTTATTTTTAATGTGAAATTTTTTTATTGAAACATAATATAAATACAGGACGGTACCCAAATCACAAGTATACAGCTCTGTAGCTTTTCCCCAAGTCACCTTTGTAAACTGCACCTAATCTATAAAGAATTTCCCCAGAATTCCTGAAGCGCCCTCAGGAGTCCTCCTGGTTCCTTCCCGTCATGCTCACCACCATCATGACTTCTAACACCATGGGTTAGTTTTACCAGTTTGGGAAATTTATATGAATAGAATCATATATCAGTGAAGGACTTTTAAGAACAAAAATATCTAATAGCCAATATCAAGGATTTTTGCTCTGGGTTGCTGTAATACCCAGTCACCATCCTCACACAGACAATAAAGCCTGCTGTGCAAATAAATGCGTTGTGTAAGCATTTTTGTTTTGTTTTGTTTTGTTTTCCAAAGGGTAGAGGTGGAAATCAATGAAAAGGGGCTGAGTCTCCCCTCTGGGTCAGAGCAAAGGGCACTGCTGCAGAGCATGTCTACAAGTGTGAACGCAGCCAGAGCCGAAGGCAGACTCCCAGAGTCCGACAGGAGCAAAACCCCAGCCCTGGAGCATTGGAGAACCTTGGACAGATCATTGGACTTCCCTCCTGCCCAGAGTGCTGGACGGGGCTTGAGTAAATTCACCTACATTTCAAAAGACGGAGTGGCTTGGCTAACATCTGGCTAACAAAGTAGATACGCATTTCATCAGATAATATACGAAGAATTCACTTGTCATCCCCATGGACACATGGTCATCCCTATTTGATGTTTACTGGCTGGTTAGTCCTGTGTGACATATACCTGCATGAGTCAGATGACGGCGCTGAGTCAAACCTAGCATGCCTAAGTCTGGAAGACAGGACAGGGAAACTCAGGCACAGACATGAGAAGGGACCAAAGAATAACCCCCTGCTGATAGAGGTTGCCATTCAGCAACCTACACAGAAATGTTGCTGCTCGGTACAGAAGGCAGGGAGAGGGTTTCCAGGACCCGTCTTGGGCAGGAGACAGACCAAATCTTAAAGGAAAAGTAAAAAGGGAAACTTCACTGCCCCTAGTAGCAGCAACAGTTGAACCATGATCAGCTGGGTTGGGGAGGCAGGGAGCCCACTCAGCTGAGAGGGCAGGACCCACCTGCCAACAGTAACCCCAGACAGCACAAGGTGGTCCTCAACCTGACTGCAAATTGCAATCACAGGAAAGGAGTTTGTTTTTCACCTTTTTTTTTACTGTACATAATATAACATAAAATTTATCATTTTAACCATTTCTAGGGTGGCGTTAAGTACATTCACATTGTTGGGCGGTCATCACCACCATCCATCCCCCTCTAGAACTTTTTATCTTCCCAGAAAGAGGCTCTATATCAGTTAAACAGTAACCCCCCTCCCCCCTCCCCACCCCTAGCTCCTGGCAACCAAGTTTCTATTTTCTGTCTCTACGAATTTGACCGTTCTAGATACCTCATATGAGTGGAGTCATACAGTATTTGTCCTTTTGTGTCTGCAGGGGAGATTTTAAATCCTGAACCCCAGACTAATTAAATCAGGACTTCCAGGGTAGGGCCCAAACATATAAAAAGCTCCCTGGTGATTCCAATGGGCAGCCTTGAAAACCACTGCGTTAGAAGGTCTAAATCAAATTTACTTTCAGGAACCGCTTCGAATAACAAACACCTGCTGGTTGATGCCAAAAATTCCTTTAGTCGTGAGCAAAGTTAAGGATTTTTTTCTTCAGGTGGAGATGAGAGGCTTGAAATGACTGACTGAGATATCACATCCACTAAAGATGAATGTATCTTTAGTGTAAGTATTATCAGACACCGCCTCCTTTTGAAAGCCAGGATGACTCTGAGGGTAGATGATAAATAACTGTCCACTTGGAAGATGGGGAGAGACAGACACACCAGGGACTCATGGTCACTTTGTGTGTGTGTTGGAAGGGGGTGATAAAAGTTAGTCCTGCTTGGGCATCTGGGGTTAGTGAGATCGGGATCGGGTCCCGCGTCAGCGCGGAGGCTGCTTCTCCCTCTTACACTCTCCCCTCTCGTGCTCTCTCTCACTCTCTCTCAAATAAATAAATTAAGTCTTACAAAAGAAAAAAGTTGGGGCACCTGGGTGGTTCAGTGGGTTAAGCTTCTGCCTTTGGCTCAGGTCATGATCTCAGGGTCCTGGGATGGAGCCCGACATCAGGTTCTCTGCTCAGCAGGGAGCCTGCTCCCCCCACCCCCGCCCTTGACTGCCTCTCTGCCTAGTTGTGATCTCTCTCTCTTTCAAATAAATCAATAAATTTAAAAAAAAAGGTTAGCTTTGCTTACCTTCAGTTACCTTAGCATCAACACTTCAATACTTGCCCAGTTTACTGGAACGGCGCCACTGTGACATATGGTTCCCATCAGCTGTATTTTTGCACGATTTTTGAGTCCCTCCTCCCTTTTTAATTTAACCACACTGACTTCATTACAAAGGAACTCTACTTCCATGGATTCTAACTGAGGCGTGAGCAGTGTCTTGTTCAGGGAAGACCTCCTTCTATTGCTTGTTTTCTCAGAATTAGAAATACATAGAAAATGATCAGGTAGATCAAAGAGACAAAGAGACAAGACACAGAAAGATGCAAACATATATAAAATGCCAGAATGACAGGGAAGATCCACACCAAAAAGATATGGTTTTTCCATTCTGAAGGGAGGGAGGCATGGGATTGAGACAGGAAAGATCTGAATATTTATTTCTCTAAACCCTGGAAGCAAACATGACAAAATGTTAATACTTGTTCATTCTGCATTGGCATTTATTATATTACTTTTTAAACCTGTCTGTGCATTTTTCGGTCTTTAAAATATGTTAGTATACATATTATATCTTTATAAATAATTGTACATGCGAATATACATGTATAAAGAAATGGTTTTAGTGACAGGAGAGCTTTTACAAAATTTTTCAAGTTGGAAATTTTGTCATGAAATTAAATTACTAAAGCCTCATAGAACAATCGAAAGATACAAAAAAAATAAAGACACAAATGAATATTCCCCATAAAACTACCATGTAGAAATTGCCACATTTCGATGTCTTCATATTGAAGATTTTTCTCCATGCATTAAACAATCGCATCATTGATTTCAAATTTTCGGTTAGTTTCTGATGACAAAAACACTCACTCATTGTAATATGCAGCAAAAGATAGTTCAGGAAAGACAAATTACTTAAGTTCTTACTACCTGGCATGCCCCTAACCAGGCTCTCAATGGCAAAAACCAAGATGTGATGATGCCAGTTAGGAAGAGAAAGACACAGTTGGAAAGATTGGAAACAGCATACAGTATCAATAAGGAGTGTTATTACCAGGGTCTTCACCTTCCTTCATCTCCTCCTCTAGGTCTTCATATGATAAAGCTATCCAATCATTCACTCAGATATTGCAGGGCTGGACCCTAATGCTAATTTGATCTTGGCTTAAATGTTATTTCTTTTATGATTTGATCTGAAGGATTCACTCACTATTGCAATTGCCTCAATTTTTTTTTTTTTTTTTTTGAGGGAAGAAGGCTTACTATTTAACACCCTCTACCATTTTTTCGTTGTTGTTTACTTGTATATTTATTTGTTTCTTGTCTCTCTTCATTATTGGCTCCTCAGGGCCTAGAAGTATCTGACATTAGTAGTACTATTCTTGAATGGAAAAAGTGAATCAAAGAGCCTTTGGCGGTCCTGCCTACATAGGATCGTGAAAGTATCTTCCTTTAATGACCATTAGATACGTAGCCTAAGAAGGCAACTTGGTGAGGCACCTGTCCTGCATCCACACCTCTTCCTCCCAACCTCCTTATATGGCTGCAATTCTATGTCCCTGTTTTAATCAGAACCACTTGCCTCAGTCAATACCAATATCCTTCTTTTTTGCCTGTTTGCCTCATGACTGAGGAGCCTGAAATACACATGTGATTGCCTCGGCTTCTGGTTCAATGAAATCATCAATGTGTCCTTTGGTGGGCATATCTTCCCTTGGATATTAAAATTTTGAATTCTCAAGATTCAGTGTTCTTAGAATAAGAAAAAAATATTTTAAGGGATGCCTGGGTGGCTCAGTTGGTTAAAGGTCTGCTTTCAGCTTGGGTCAGGATCTCAGGGTCCTTGGATCAGGCCCCATGTGGGACTCTCTGCTCAGAGAGAGTTTCCTTCTCCCTCTGCCTGCCATTCTGCCTGCCATTCTTTCTCTCTCTCTTAAATAAATAAATACATGAATAAAATCTTTTTTAAAAAAAGCAAGACAATTTTTAAAAAAATTTGGATAACCATTTACTATTATAGTAGCCTTAACATTTTTAGCTTATCACTTATCACTTTTTAAAAAGATGTTACTCATTTATTTGAGAGTGACAGAGTGAGTGAGTAGTGGGGGAGGGAGAGGGATAAGTAGACTCCACACTGAGGGCGGAGCCCAATATGGGGTTCGGGGCTTGATCTCACAACCCGGAGGTCATGACCTGAGCTGAAACCAAGTGTCGGAAGCTTAACCAATGAGCCACCCGGATGCCCTCATTTCTCATTCTTCACCACTTTTCCCACTTGGCATGGAGGAGTGAAAGAACTACCTTATCCTCCATGAAGAGAAGTCTGTGTTGTTAAGGCTACAGATAGGCTCCCACTTTTGTAGATTTATTGGCTCCTTACAGTTTTCTTTGAATGACTAGCCACTTTATGCCCTCTGCTCATTTTTCTACTGAGGCATTCATTTTTAACTTTTTTGATTTGTATTGTTAGGAGACCTATACTTTGTCAAATATGGAGTAAAATTTTATAATTTATGTTTCCCTTGAAATTAATTTTTTTAAAGATTCATGAACACGTATTTTTATTTTTTAAGATTTTATTTATTTATTTGAGAGGGAGAAAGCACATGAGCAGGGGCAGAGGGAGAGGAAGAGGGAGAAGCAGATTCCCATCTGAGCAGGGAGCCCAACATGGGGCTTGATCCCAGGACCCCAGGATCACAACCTGAGCTGAAGGCAGGCGCTTAATTGACTGAGCCACCCACGTGCCCCTATTTTATTTTTATTTTTATTTTTTATTTTTTTAAAGATTTTATTTATTTATTTGACAGAGAGAGATCACAAGCAGGCAGAGAGGCAGGCAGAGAGAGAGAGAGGAGGAAGCCGGCTCCCTGCTGAGTAGAGAGCCCGATGCGGGGCTCGATCCCAGGACCCTGAGATCATGACCTGAGCCGAAGGCAGCGGCTTAACCCACTGAGCCACCCAGGCGCCCCGCCCCTATTTTATTTTTAAAGATTATATTTATTTATTGGGAGGGGAAGAGAGATAGCACATGTAGAGGGGGGCCAGGGGTAGAGAGAAAGCAGACTTCCTGCTGAACAGGGAGCCTGACATGGGGCTCAATCCCAGGACTCTGAGATCATGACCTGAGCCAAAAGCAACTGTTTAACCAACTGAGCCACCCAGATGCTCCTTGAAATTAATTTTAATTATAATTTTAATATATGATAAATTATTCATTGTAATGCTTAATTTCTGTTAGTAAAAAAGTTTTACATTTTTAAATATAATTAGGTTCCTCCCTTTTTTAAAAAATGGTTTCTGCTTTGGTAATATTCATAGGAATACTTGAACAACTTTAACATCATAGGAATTCTGCAAGGAACATTAGTAATAACATAGAAAAATTACTAATAATCACTACATCATTTTTAATGTATCAGACACTCACATACCTTATTCTATTTAGTACAGGAAACCTCTGAAGTAATTATTATCCCCATTCTACTGGTCAGGAGACTGAGGCTCAAGAAGACACAGTAACTTGCCCGTCGTCATGTGACTTACAAGTGTTGGAACTGAAAGTCATTTAGTCACGTACAAACTCTGGACTTTATCAGCAAATGAGTAGATCTGGGTCGCCATCCTGGCTCTGCTGTGCTCCCGGCTAGATGTGACACCTGTTCGTGTGGTTTCACCGCTCAGAGCCTTAATGTCACCTATACCTTTTGTTCCACTCTCTCATAGAGTTGTTGAGGGATTAACTGAGGGGAAAAAAGATGTAATACGACTGGCACAAAGAGACAGTCAACAGTAAGAAAGTCAGCCACCACCCCTTAATCACCTCTTTCCGTCCCCTCTCTTTGTGGGGGGTGGGGCAAAGGGGATAGAGGAGAAACGGTCAACTACGTGAGGTGCAGAGGTTGGCATCCCAAGTTTGGCTGACCTAAGGAAGGAACGGAGTGAGGCAAAGTGCCACATGGCTGAAAGATCCCACCCAGGGAGTGGCTCGGATGCTTCCAGCACAGACGTGTGTCCTTTCATGTGTGGGAGGTAGGGGTGGAGCTGGAGCAGGAAGATATCACCACAGCTTAGAAGCCGCCACTCTTGCTTGTGAGGAGAGCCCCGTGAGGTTGCCGCTCACCTGCCGGCTCTCGCTCTGCTGGCTCCAGCACACACAGCGAGACCATGGGTACCTTCCAAGGACACCTGCTGGCAGGAGTATTCTTCCTCGTCTTCTCTCTGTACTATGCAGTGATGATGTCCTTGGCCCTGCTGCGGGGACAGAGGTTACTCAGACCCCCTTTGCCCCCAAGGGAGAAGCGAGGACACAGGTGGTGGCAGCGGGTACCTGTGCAAGGGGTGATGAAGGTGGTCATTGCCCTGGGCGGCATCATTCCTGAGTTCTTCTACCCCCCAGGAGTAAACCGGATGAAGATAATAGACTGGGAGAACCCTCAGCGACCGTTCATATTTTACAACAACTGGGGTCATGTCACCATGTATGGGTTCTTCATGCTCAGTGGCGTGGTGGACATCGTGAGCCAGGCATGTCAGGCATGGCAGAACGTCAAGCTGGAGCGAGCAGCTGAGGCCCTGGCCTTCTGTGTGCTGGTGCTGCTGATGGCCGCCCACCTGGAGAACAAGGGCACCCTGGAGATCCGCGTGCATGTGCTGTTTGTGGTGCCCACCTTCCTGGTGAGCCTGGTGCTCATCATCGAGGTCTGGGTCCCTGACCAGCCCACGCTGTGGGTGCTCAAGAGCTGGCTGGGACTGGTGCTGAGCTGCTGGATGTTACAGCTCTCTGTGCTGATGTACGTTCCCCTCTCGGGGCAGCCCTGGAAGGCAGAGAACCCGGGAGACCTCACCTTCCTCACCATCTTCTTTTGTTGGTACCTGGCCTTGGGTGCCGCCCTACTGGCTGCCATCTACGGTCTCTGCAGCCTCTGGCACCATCGCTTCTCCTCCTGGAGGGAGACCCCAGGGGCCAAGTACCAGCCGTGTCCCA
Organism: Mustela nigripes; assembly: GCF_022355385.1. NCBI lineage: Eukaryota > Metazoa > Chordata > Mammalia > Carnivora > Mustelidae > Mustela > Mustela nigripes. The sequence goes on from NC_081558.1 coordinate 112,638,745, forward strand.
GAGGCTACAGCAATGAGGAGCTGGAGAAGCTGGGGACAGAGGCCATGCTACAGGATGGGGGCGTCTAGGTACAGAATCTGTCTCTGCGCGGTGCCTGTTGTCCCTAGAGTCTGAAGGGTGCCCACGGTGCGCGCAGCCCGGAAAGGTCCTGGGATCTACCATGTGGCTGCCTGTCCCAGGAGTCATCTTCCTTGTTCCTAAATAAACCTTTCAGCTCCTCGGGTTACTTCAATCTGTCCCTCTGTTTTCTCCAGGTCAGCCTCTTTCCTGCCTCACTACCTCACTGCCCCATAGGGCTCCCGACCGTGGACTTCCGTGACGTGAGAACAAGGAGTAGGGCTTTTCTCTGACAGTTTTTGGGATCCAAGAGGAGACAATGAAATGAGGAAATAGAGGAAACCAGAGAGTCACTGGGACTCTGTGGGAGAGTTCTATCAGCTTGAGGCAGAACTGGCTGAGTATGTGCGGCTCCAATGTTTAAAGGTGTGAAAGAGAGGGTGTCCGTTTTTGCGTCATGGTGAGGACTTCTGTTTTCTTCACTTCTCTCTCTGTCTTATTTACGCTGAGTGTAGCAGGATGAAGAACCGGTTCTAGAACTGTAGCTACAGTTGCTTTTAGTCTAAACTGAATGAGACTACTTCTGCCCTCTGCAGGAGCCAGGGATGAGGGGAAGAGGGTAACAGTCAATGGAGCAGGGGCTCAAGTCTGAGAGAATGGGAGCAAAAGGGAAGGGCGTCCTGGAGGCGGATGTAGGATGCTGAAATGTTATTTTCAGTTGCTCGGGTTTTGCCGCCATACAAAACTCCGCTGTCCCAACTCTTTCAGTAAAGTCTATGTTATAAGTCTGTGTGTGTCTAGGTGTGAGTGATTCTGGGCCCAGATTTCAGTTGGTGGAGGCAGACAGGGAAGAACTGCTCTGAAACTTGGGGTGAACATGAGCCCAGGAGTTCTGAAGAGGCAGGAACTCGGAGCTGAGAGAAAACAGAAAACGCCAGCCGTTGGGATTTGCAGAACTGTTCAGCCAGTCATTGAGCTTCTCCCAGAATGAGGACAGAAGGTGCCAGTAAATTCCTATACTCCATGAAATACTGAAAGCCAATTCTATAAAAATACTTATCCCTGGGTAGAGCCAGAAAGCCACTGCTTCTGATAGCATGAGTCTGCATATGTGAGACAGATAAATCCAGCCCTTGGAGATGGGAAGAAGCAGGAAGAAGGGTCATCAGGGGGCTGGCCACGGATGTAGAGAAAGGACCACAGAGCAAGGCTCCTTCTCACGAGGCAACCAAAGTGCTGCTGCTTCTCATGCAGTTAGAAATGCTGTCCTCAGAGACCAAAGAGCTGTAGGAAGCACAGAGAGGTGTTTGCATTTGCAAGGTAGGAGACAGGCTGCATGCTGTCATCTGAAATGTCATCAAAACCAGCCCCCACCCCCATACACAAACACAGGGTACAGGTGCATGGCAAATGGGCTCTGGAAACTCCAGGATGAGAGCTGAAGGCAGAGAAGGGAGCAGGGAAAGGGATGGAGTGGGGCAGGGGTCTGGCAGCTCACACCAGCAGGGCTTGGAGGCGGGGAACAGTGTGGATCTAGAGGAAGAGAAATGTATCTTCCTGCAGCAGCTGGTAACGAGGCCAGCCCAGCTTCCTTCCCAGCAGAACAGGAACCAACCTAAGGAGAGGCCAACACCTTTCTTTCTTGTCCCCATCCTAAAAAGCCCAGAAACAGAGCCAGATTTACCCTGAAGCTAATAAAGCTTAAGCTTCAGGGCTCCTCACTTTCCCTCTCCAAATGTAAAGCCCCAGGAGGGCTCATATGATCATATGATTCATACGATCACTTACACTGATAAACTGCCAAAGTAAGATATTTGTGTATTCTTTTTTCTAAAGAGGGACCTCCTACTTTAGGTATAACTTTAGGCTCCACAAAACCTGGCTTTGCCTCCACCCTGAAGGAGTAACACCGGTTTACTTTCAGGATGCCTTGTGATCAATGCATCTCTTAGAACATTCCTTATTTGAGGATAATGATAAGACACTTTCTCCTTCAACTTGGAAATAAGCAGCTTAAAATTCTAATGACAGCACCAACCTGACTGAAAAACACCTGCTAGAGTATAATCCATCAGTTAACAATTCCCTCAGTGACCTGTTGTTTTCAGATACTGGGCCTGATTCAATAAAGAGGAATCTGACAGGTTGAGGACTGGTGGCTAGGGGGAAAGGTGGGGAGTGATTTATGGAGGTGGGTCCTGTTTATCTTCCTCTATGCTATGTCGGGGAGTTTCTGTCCTGTATATCTGGCCTTTGCCCAGTGTATTAGTCAGGGCTCTCCAGAGAAACAGAACCAATAGGATAGAAATTTTTTAAAGGAATTGGTTTATAAGACTGAGACAGCTAACAAGTCCAAAATAGGCAGGGCAGGCCAGCAGCCCAGAGACCCAGGAAAGAGTTAATGTTGCCATCTTGAGTCTTGAAGGTAGCCTAAAGGCAGAATTCCTTCCCGTTTAGAACACCTCAGTCTGGCCTTTTAGCGCCTTCAACTGATTAGATGAGGCCCACCGATATTGTGGAGGGTAATTTGTTTACTCAAAATCTAGGGATTAAATGTTAATCACATCTAAAAAAGACTGGCACGGGGCGCCTGGGTGGCTCAGTGGGTTAAAGCCTCTGCCTTCGGCTCAGGTCATGATCCCAGGGTCCTGGGATTGAGCCCCAGCTCTGCAGGGAGCCTGCTTCCTCCTCTCTCTCTCTCTCTCTACCTGCCTCTCTGCCTACTTGTGATCTCTGTCTGTCAAATAAATAAATAAAATCTTAAAAATAAATAAATAAATAAAAATAAAAAACACTGGCACGAGGCAACATCTAAACCAGTGTTTGGCCAAACAGCTGAGTTCCATGGTCTAGCCAAACTGACACATGAAATTAACCATTATACTCAGCATATGGGATCATGGTCACTCAAACATAATTTGTCCACTGTGTTTGTCGTGACTTTTGAGACTTTCCCAAATAAACTTCATTTTAAAAGAACTTCTTCAGGGGGGCACCTGGGTGGCTCAGTCGTTGAGTGCCTGCCTTCAGCTTAGATCATGATCCTGGGGGTCCTGGGATCGAGCCCCGCATTGGGCTCCTGCTCAGTGGGAAGACTGCTTCTCCCTCTCCCATTCCCCCTGCTTGTGCTCCCTCTCTTGCTGTCTCTTTCTCTGTCAAATAAATAAGTAAAATATTTTTTTAAATAAATTTTTAAAAAATAAAAGAACTTCTTCGGGGTGCCTGGGTAGCTCAGTCAGCTGAGCATCTGACTCTTGATTTCAGCTCAGGTCATGATCTCAGGGTTGTAAGATCAGAGCCTCATGTCAGGCTCCACACTGGGCATGGAGCCTGCTTAAGATTCTCTATCTCACCCTCTACCTCTCCCCACTTGCTGTTTCTAAATAAATAAATAAATAAATAAATAAATAGGGGATGGGAGATGGGATAACTGGGTGATGGGTGTTAAGGAGAGCACGGGATGTAATGAGCACTGGGTGTTATATGCAACTGATGAATCACTGAACTCTGCCTCCGAAACTAATAATACACTATATATTAATTGAATTTAAATAAAATAGATAAATAAAAAACAAGTAAATAAATAAGAGAACTTAATCGTTATAAGTTCTGATTGCAGTGTGATCATGACCATATAGGGCTATCTGGCCTTCCTCCCTTCCCTGTTCCCTCAAAGAAAGAAAGTGGTGGGTATACAAGTCAGTGAGTGACATTTATTTTTAAAGATTAAAATCATGTTTAGAGAGTTTTTTTTTAATTATTCATAGTATATATTTTAGACGTATTACAATATAGCAAAAAATATTTTTAAGTGTTTTGAAATCTACCATTCTTCCCCCACCCAGAATTAATGACTGTCTGGGAGGGCTAAAAGAGGAGGAAGTTATTTCGATCAGAGTGGGTGATAGGGTTTCTATATCAGAGATGAGCCCTTTCTTGGTGATGACGAGGGATGTGCCTGATGACTAACGTGTGGATGAGTAAAGAGGCTTGGAGGTCAAGGTCACTAGAAGATGAAGAAATCCACAGCTGGGAATCTAGAATTGTGGGAAGGAATGGAGGAAGGATCATGACAGGGCTGGGAAGATAGCAGCATTGGGATGGAGGGCCCCAGAGCCTAGTCTCCAGTGAATCTGGGGTGTGTGCATGGGGGGAGACCTAAGGCATCAAAGAGGGCAGAAGACAGAAAGTGTGGCTACCATGAGCTTCAAGAAGGAAGTGATTGGGGTTAAGCAAAAATGGTAACACCTACCCCACAAAGGTATTGCGAGAAATAAATGAGGTTGCATGTGTAACACTTAATTCAGAGCTTGAGGTATGGTAGATGTTCAATCGATATTAGTTCGAGAGACTCAGTATACAAATGGGCAATTGCCAGACTATATATATGAAAATAAAAATCTGACCTACAATCTGCAGCATCCAGTCCAGGTAACCAACCCCCTATCCACAGTAATCTGGCCAGGAAGCCAGCCTGCTACCTGTAAGTCAGACCATAGAAAGTCAACTAGCTATCACTAGTAGTAGGTCAGGAAGCCCAACAACAATCCCTATAACAACTAACCCCAATGGGCAGGACCGGATGAATAACCAACAGTTTCCCTCATTTTTGCCCTATTTCCAACTTAGGACCAACCAGAGAAAGCCAAAGATGCACACCTAACCAATCATGTGGGTTTCCCACTTCTAGTTAGCCTGCCTGCGGCTACCCCCTACCAACAGCCTCCAATCGGGACATAGCTGAAGCCTCCCTTTTCTCCCACTGTAAAGCTTTCCAACTCTCTGCCTGGCAGAAAGCAACTGACAGAGGCTGATTCCCTTGCTATAGCAAACGGAATAGATAGCCTCTGTTTGGTCTTCATTTCTTTCCACATGTTCAATTCTTTCATTTATTCATGCAAGCAGTTACTCAATATTTAATGAGCATCTACTATTTACCGACCTCCGTGCTAGGTCCTGAGAATAATGAAAAGACCCAGATGCCAGGGTCCCTGATTCTAAGCTGATTATGGCTCAGTGGGAAGAAAGGGGGGCGGGGGGAAGACAAAACAAGTGCAGTCTGAAAGAGGCTGTCCCTGAAAGGCAGGTAAGGCAGACTTGGCAAACAGGGAATGCTTCCAAGAAAAGTGACGTCTCCACAGAAACCTGAAGGATGAGTATGGTCAGGGGAAGGGGTTTGAAGCATAAACACTGAAGGAAGTAAGCGCAAGTGGGATGCTTGGACCTCAGTGTCTGAGCCTGCAGTGGCAAGCCATGAAGGTGGAAATGTAGACAGGGGTCAGATTCCTTCTGGACCCCATGAAGGAATTAGGTGTGTATCCTGAAGCCAGTGGTCGTGATCAAATTTCCATTTTGAAAAACGGTTGCTCAGGCTTGACGCAGAGTGAGGCGTGGTGGGGAGCTACGGTTGGGGAGCAGACCCGGAAGCAGGGAGACCAGCCAGGAGACTGACAGGCCATGATGCTGGAGCAGAAAAGAGCTCATTTAGATGGTTCCTGACCTGCAGGGCCTGCAGATTGGGAAGGTGAGGGAGAGGGAAACCCGAAGCTTGGACCACTGAGGAGGAAGGTAAACTCAATCACTGAGAAAATGAATATCAGGACCTGGAAATATTCAGAGAGGAATTCTGATCGAAGATATGCAGTTTGAAGTGTTGTTCTAGAAGTAGATGTATGAGTCTGGATCTCAAGAAAGGGGACAGGTGGAGAGATTTGGGAGTCATAAATGGTCGTTAAAGCCATTTCTGATCACCCAGGGATGGAGCTGCTCTTCGGGGAGAAGGTAAAGGGAAGAGGGCTTGGAACACAGCTCTGGGAGGCCCCGTGTGTCACTGGGAAAAAGAAGAGAGATACTTGTAAAGCAGATGGAGAAAGAGCAGAAGGAAAGAGCAGGGAAGCAGGAGGCAAACAATGGGCTTGTTGGAACACAGAAACTAAATACTGATATTGTTCCAAAAAAGGGAGTAGCCAACAAAACCTTGTTTCTTACTCCCAGTTCCTCCTTCCTTTCCTCCCCCTCCCAGAGAAGGATGGCCCGCAGGACACTGGGAGGGAACTCACTCTTCTAAGACTAGTGGAACTGGTCCTGCGTTGCCCCACAGTGTTGCCCAAGCCGCATCCACAAAATGCAGGTGTCGGTAGCCGTCATATAGGAAACCGATGATGAAAGAATAAGCAGTGAACGTGCTCAGGACAGAGATTTGCCCCTAAGTTATGCCAGCAAAGGACTGTGCCAGGCTCTTGGTAAGGCAGGCCTGGAAGTTCATTCTAGGACCACGGTGAGCACTGTTCTCTTCTGCTGAGCGTGCATTACCTAGTCAACTCTTTGGTTCATTAGCCCTGGTTATTGAGTGCCTACCATACAGCAGGTGGGAACAGAAATCGAATTTCCTCTCTTCTCAGAAGTGTATGCTTGCAAATGGGATCACCAAAAGGATAATCCAGATTTCAAGGCCCTCCAACCCTTGAAGTCTCACCCACATATCCCTACAGACCTCTTTCTATCCTTTCCTCTGTGTCCCTCTCAATATCTCTTTTCCTCTCCCTTTCTGACCCTGACCCTCTCCCTTTCTCCCCACTACCCACCTTGTCTCTCTCCCTCTCTCACCCTCCCCACTACCTACACCTCCCAGCAGTCTTCTGACTGCTGGGCTGAACCAGAGATTACCCCTCCGCCTGTCTCACTGCCCAAGGTGTCCTTGATGACCAGGAGACTTACTCCTCTACTTCACAATTCTTTGAACACACAGTACAGAGCCCACACTGAACCTGGAGAACATCTTCTCTCTGCTCTGTGCACCCACTCCCATGGCCCTCCGAAAACAGTTCCTTAATGTCTCTTGGCAGCCTCCCTCTCCCAGCATGCAATTCCCAAGAAATTGTCTCCAAGAGACACAGAGTGCGATCTCCATGTGACAGCATCATCCTGGTCTTGCAAATCAGCTAGACCTGGTGTCCTAGGACAGAATCTAGGATTTTTTCTTTTTTTCTTTTTTTTTTTTTTTGTAGTTCTGATTGTGTTACCATGTGCAAAAGAAAAAATATGAGTGATGCGCTTGATTTTTTTTATCCTTTTACTATTTTTAAAAAGATTTTATTTATTCATTTCAGAGAGAGAGAGAGAGAGAGAGAGAGAGAGAGAGAAAGACCATGAGCTGGGGCAGTCGCAGAGGGAGCGGAAAAGCAGACCCCGCAGAGCAGGGAACCCACGCAGGGCTCAGCCCCAGGACCCCGGGATCATGAGCTTAGAAAAACGCAAACGCTTAAGCGAAGAAGCCACTCCCGCGCCCCAACGCTTGATTTTTTAAATGATATAGAAATTTTTAAAGTTTGCCAAGGGCACAGTACTAGCTGGTAAACTGCAAAGAGCCAGTTTGGCCAGGTGGTCCACCCCCACCCCCCCGACACGCTGCATCGCCACCCTCTCGTTAAACTGCTTCTGGCCTGAGATTAGCCGGGGCGGCTGGGCCACCGAGCCCAGCGCGCGTTGCCCGCCCCCGCCCCCCGCCGCTCCTTAGGGGGCTGAGCCCGACCCCCAGCTCCGCCCAGGCCAAGGGCTGCGGGAGTCCGAACCTGGGGAGCGGATTTCCCAACACGCCCTCCCCAGGGAGGAGCGCGCCGCCCCCGCTCTGTGGCCGCGGCCGCACCTTCTGTTCCGGCCCCAGGCCTGGGAGAGGGCGGGGAGGATGTGATGGAGCCGCCCCTCCCAGGTCATCCGCGGCACCAGACTGGGGACGACGCATAGGCTGTGCCGGGAAGGTGTCCCGCGGTCCGCGTAGGTACGCAGGGTGAGGCCCCAGCGCTCCGCAGTCTCCTTCTCCCACGACCCCCGAAGGCGAGGGCCGACTGGCCCCTGGTCCTCACAGCATCCCCCACCCCCGGAAATGAGGGAGATGGATGAATCATCGATTGACTGATTGATTGATTGATTGATTGATTCACCCAGCCTCCCGCGCACGCCAAAAGGGTTTCTCTAGCGCCTTCTATGCACTTGGAAGGAATCAGTGAACAGAACAAAGATTTCTGGGCTGCAAACCCTGGACGAGAAGTGGTTGTTTAGAAAATAAGCAATGACCTTGTAAGAGCGTGTACTGAGATTTAGTCCTAAGTCACCGAAACCACGTCCTCCTACACACTATCAAAAGGAAAATCCCCATGACAAATTTCTGGTGGAAGGTAACAGCCAGTTCCTTGCAGAGTGGCTGAGATGCCGGATGTGGTGACAGTCAGTCAGAAGGAAAAGCTCAGCTCTAAATGGCAAATAATAGGGATCCACGAAGGTCCCAAATGGGAACAATAAGGCTTGCTGCCCCCAACAATACCACCCAGTATGTCCAATTAACAGGGAAGCCTCAGACAATGACAGTAGTTTGCCCTGTATTTAGTGAGAGAACAAAAAAATTTTTTTTTTTTTTTTTTTTTAGTAATTTGACACTGGGAACACATTTAAGCAGCATTCCACACAAGCCTACATTTACACATGGGATCTATATGCAGGCAAAACTGCACACCATTTCCTGCAGGCAGTCAAGTTCAGAAATTTCTATCAGTGGTCTTACCAAACTCAGTGCTCTCTTTGTATAATGTACTTTGTAAAGCCCCTTTACGATCTTGAAATCCATAGACAATACAATCTACCTACAGACATAACTGCAAAAGCTATGTATAAATATATAGATATAGATCACTGATGTCTGGTGGTGTTTCCCAGCCAAAGACCCTCAGTAACACAGCTGTAGTTGAACATTGCAAGGAGGGAGAATTTGCACCACCTTTCACGTGGTGGAAAGGACCGGTAGGGTTAGGGTTTGTGTCCCGTGTATTCACTTAGGTTTGTGTTCACTTGTATTAGCCAATACCAGGAGATGTTTAGTCACTTCTATGGCTTGGACCCTGTTCACATTCTGTCTGTGTTCAGACACCATTACAGAGTGCTCTTGTTTTTATCTAGGTCCATGAAGGTCACAGAGTGGCCTTGTCAAATACTGGTTTCTGTGAAATTGCTTATATGCCACTGGAGAATATAGTGAGGGTTCTTCATGAGTGCTAGGCTAGACTGCTTTTCTCCTTCCCATATCCTAACTGAAATAAAAAGGAGGGAGAAAAGTGATCCATAATAAAACAATATACATCTCCATATAGAAACACTGTAGCATAACTATACTAGATACATAATTTTAATTTTCTTAAAGTAAGAATATTAGAAGGTTTCCTTACAGTAAGTACAGGAGAATGAAAGAGATGTTCCAATTAAAATCAGAATTAAAGTTAGAATTAAGATAAATAAGGGGCACCTGGGTGGCTCAGTCAGTTAGTAACCGACTCCTGAGGTCATGATCTCAGGATCGTGAGATTGAGCCCCATGTGGGTCTCTTTGTTGACCGTGAAGCCTGCTTAAAATTCTCTCTCCCTCTCCCTCTGCCCCCAAACCCCACTTGTGTGCACACAGTCTCTCAAAATGAATAAAATCTTTTTTTAAAAAAAGAAGATAAAGAATAACATGCCACATTCATGTATATGTGATAACAGAAAGAAGGGATTAAACTTAATGGAAACAGGAATAACGTGTTAAGTAAATTATAGGCTTACAAAAATGATAATAGAAGCAAGAACAGTAGTGTCATAATAGTGTTGACTTTATTTATATGAGCAGCAATGAAAAAATTCTTTGTACGTGATGTGGAACAAAGTAGTGATGAACTATCTCAGAGATCATATCTCCTGTCTTTAAATTTTAATATTCATTCAAGGCATGCCTTCTAGTCCTTAAAGAGACCTTGATGAGCATATTCAATTAGCCCTAAGATGATGCCTATTTTAATATAATGGGATTCTTGCTCCAGGCCCCTGACCAGTACTGGTTCCCAAACCTCCATGGCAAACTGAGGCAAACTAAAAAGATAATGACACTTCCCCTACAGGCTGGGTGTTAAGATTAGAGATAATGTTTGAGACGTGCATGGGTCGCAGTGCTCTAAAAGATAGCATCATCATCTTTTCAGTCTATGCATGTACGTGTGCGGGCACACACATACACACTGAGAAACCAGATGGAGAGAGAGGATGTGTACTGGTTTGGGTCTCTGTGACTGCAAGGACTGCCCTTCTGTGTGGTCATGTTTGCAGTGCGAGCCAGTACTGGGGGGGGGATGGGGAGCTGGAGAGGACAGGTTGAACACAACTGAACTGGGTCTCACTACGGAGGGATATAGAGAGAGCTGTGCACAACACACTTTCATATATTTACCTCTGTGCCTTTTTTGGAGATAGTACAGACCTCCTGGAAAATAGTTTCTTTGTTAACATCGCAAAGATGCAACCCTACATTTTACATGAGTGAGTTTTGTACCCCATTTATTTCTTGTGTCCTGGAGTTATTTTGTGTATCAAGTGGTGGGGAATAGAAGCTGGGTTGGAAAAGAATACAAAACGCCCTCAAACGTGGACCACTTGGGACCATACCAGAGGAACAGTGAAGATTCTGCAAAACAGCGAGGAATCCCAAGTCAATAAAAAAATACACAATTTTCACAAAATATTTTCCTTTGCATTGCGCTACGCATCTGGTGCTAATTTTTATTTTTAAAAGCCTACAAACCACTGCCAACAAATTGTAGCCAAGGCTCGGTCTGTGGCACATACAATGACAGTGGGAAAGGGAATTGTTTTTCTACAGAATTATTTTTAAGGGTTTCGAACATTGTCAACGCCTTTGTAAGCCATTGTCAGTAACTTCGAAAATAAGCTTCCACTGTGGTCGTTTTCATTCCTTAAGCTTCTCCATGTGAGCAGAGAGCTTCCCTATTCTACTGGGGCTCTCATCCACCAATAACAAAAATGAACTTGCCTGATTTTGTTCCCAGATGATGGTCAACAGCTTTCACCATCCCATTGGTTTTTCTTAGAACAGGATCATCGGAATTAGTGGAATAAAAAAATCATGTCAACTGGGGTTTTTCCTGTTATTATTCTAAGAACCTATCATTTGCTGATAGCTTGAGTTTTTTCTACTATGGGCTGCCTGTTCCACTTCGCAAACATTTTTATTATTTTGCAAGAAAACGGCAACAACTTTACCTTCTACTCAAAGATGTTTTTTAACATTCGGTGAAAATTCTAGTTTTCAAAATTTTTCTTTAAATCTCAGGTGAATGATATCCCGCCAGCATAATAAATGTATTTCTTTGTAACACCTTCACTGTATCTTGAAAAGTCACTATTGACTTCAAAAGACCTGCAGAGCTGGCACATTGGCGACCGCTTGCATGCAGGTGGATATAAAACCCAGATTTTCAGTATTCGATGGAATGTTGTTGACTGCTTTCCCTTAGAGTTGACATTTTGTCACACAGGCTAAGTCAACATATTACTATGTAAGTGCGGAATCACCATGAAGAGGACAGCTAACACACAGGTTTGGGGGTTCCAGTAATAAAGGAAGATTGTTGTCAACAACTTTTCAAAATGGTGAGCTCAGTATAGTTTTAAATACAACATAGTACAACAGTCTTTCCTGGACATATTCAGTTCTTGCTTCCTATAGGAAACTTGGTACTTACTAAACCTTGCTTTAAAAAAAAAAAAAGCAAAAACAAAAACAAAAGACAACAACAAACACTTTGTATTCATTTGTAAAAATGGAATTCATTCTGGGCTCAAATAATTATAAGCAAATGTTTCATTTACATAATTCCAGGTTCTATTAGATTCTAGGATTGGATCATTGCAAACCGGTTTTTCACTTACATTTGCAAGTCCTGAGAGAGGCAGGAGAAATCTTTGTCAGGCTAATCTGGCCCCACTAAATGCCAGCGGTAACCCCTATTCATTAAGACCAAAAACAAATAAAATTTTTTCAAAGTACACCTGGGAGCAGTATTGTCCTGTGGAGAACCCTAATTTTTATTAAGATAAAATCACACGTCTGTGGTTTACAATTTAAGTTACACATGATTTATATAAACATATAATCACATAAACATGATCAGGGCTGTTTTAAGAGCTTTAAGAGGCTCAGGCCCTTAGTTTGGAGGGCCCTAGTTTCCTTATATTAAGCCTTCTAAAATGCACACTCATCCAACGATTAATACCAATAGCCAGACCTGCTATGTGCCAGGCATCATTCTAAATATTTACCAACAACCCGCTAAAGTCGGTGTTATTTCCGTTTTACAGATGAGTAACAGAGAGGTTCAGTGACTTGCCCAAAACCGCACAACATATTGTGGCCTATATAGCTCTTAGGGCTTACATTTAAGAATTCTCACACTGGGGGTGCCTGGGGGGCTCAAGTCACTTAGGCGGTTAGAGTTAGGTGGCTGCCTACGGGCTTAGGTCCCAATCCTGAGTCCCGGGATGGAGGACTACCCCCACCCCTACCTCCGCTCAGTGGGGAGTGGGCTGCTCCCTCTGCACCTCCTCCTGCCCATGCTCTCTCTCAAATAAATAAAAATCTAAAAAAGAATTAGAAGAACAACAACAACAGAAGGAGGAAGAGGAAAACGAGTTATCACTTAGGAAGTTAGTTTAGTGCAGATGATTTCACCTTTGTCAGTTTCAATTGTGGAGTGTTTGTTCTGGATCTTGAGCCAGTCGGTGAATGTGAAATCTCAAACACTATCATAAGGCCCTTGAAAGGCCCAGAGGCCCAGTACCAAGTCTGCACTGTCTAAGCATGAAACCTGGAAACCCTCATGGGCACTCACCTTCTCTCCCTTGTTTTTAGTGTGTGTGTGTGTGTGTGTGTGTGTGTACACGTGCACGCACACACACTAAAAACAATGACAATGGCTAGCTTGTACAGCATCGTGACTAAGTCTAGCACCCATCCTGTAGGGTAAGGGTTATCTCGATTTATAGATGAGAAAGTGGGCGTCCAAATGACTGACTCGCTGAATGTTCCATGGAGCCCGAGAAATGACAGAGCTGAGAGCTGGATCCTGCTTCTATGGCTCCAAAGCCCCTCCCCTGTCCCTGGCCAACTGTTTGGGTCCCTTGACGCTTTCCTGTCTCTTGGCCTGACACCCCGTCCCCAATAGTGGAGCCTCAGGAGGTCCGGGTTGTCCTGCCACCCCGTTGCCATCTATAAGAGATCGCGGCCACCAGTTCTCTCCCCACAGCCACTGTCATCCTGTTCCAGTGCCCCATTAAGTCCTCAGACTCCTGTTGGGGTGCAGCCACCTGCAGAGATTTTTCTGGATGGAGGACCCCAGAGAATGATATTCTGAGCACCAGATCTTACCTGCTCTTTTTTTCCTGGACACTAAAATCACCTATCCCTTCTCCTGACCATGCTCTCTTCTCAGAGACCCCAAACCCCACTACCCCAAAGTCCATGACTGTTCCAAGTGACCCCCAATCCTGGCTGCCTGGACACTCAAAGATCCAAAGCTTGGAGTAGGGAGGGGCAGATGTTACTGAGTGGTTCCCTTCTCTTGAGAAGGACAGTCTCCATGGGCCCATTACCTGGAGGTCTCAGAGAATGAGGCCAAAAGAGCCACATCTTTCTGGGCCTGTGGTAGAGAAAGCTCAAAGAAGGGAGTGCAAAAGCCAGCACAGATAAACCAACAGGAGAGAACTTGCAGAGCCAGAGAGAGGGAGCAGGTGGTGAGAGAAATTTGGTCCCCACCATTCCAGTCCCCAAACCTTCCTGAGCTTTCCTACCTATCTTCAGACTTCATGAGAGCTGCCCATATCCTTCCAGCAAATGCCTTTCGTGCAACCAAAGTTGCCGGCATCACTTACCTGAGTCCCACAGCAGCCCTATGGTGCTAACCCCCCAGGAGGAGCACAGAGGACCCGCTCCTTGGTCCAGGTGCCACCCCCCCCCCGCCTCCTTCTGGTAGGTTGTGCCCCTAAAGTCACTTTTCTGAGAGTCTACCACCTATTGACCTCTGAGTCACAAGCATTTACCCCCAGGGCCTTACCTAGAGTGCTAGGCTCTGCCTCATAGCCCCCACCCCCACCCCCACCTTGGGATGCCCCAAGTCTAGCCCACTGTGGACCCACTTCACTTTCCTCTAAGGAAGTTCTGGCCATTAAATGGTTAGACGTGCTCCCTGAGCCCCTTCTTCGCATGCTGACTTCGCCAGTTCCGGACTCTGAAGACTCAGGGGCGACACCAATGACTCAAGGCCTGCCTGGCCCACCCACTGGCTGGTCCATCTCAGTAAGTTCTTTACCGGAGCTTGCTGGGCCCACACGATGGAGCATCACACAGCTGGTTAGTGATGGTTGCCTGATGATCTGGAAATAATTCACAGATCTACATCACAGAGAGAAGTTATGTAGATAACTGCTGTAGATATGCTTATAGCCACGTATGTCTTCACAGGAAACAGCCTAGTAAGTATCATGACTGATTGGTCGGTCTTTCTTTCCTTCTTTCTTTCTTTCTTTCTTTCTTTCTTTCCTTTCTTTCCTTTTAAAGAGGAGAGTTTCTAGAAGCAGAAGGAGAGGAAGAGAGAATCTTAAGCAGGCCCCACGGTCAGCACAGAGGCCCATGAGGCGCTCAGTCTCACGACCCTGAGATCCTGACCTGAGCCAGGATCAAGAGTCAGACACAACTGACTAGGCCACCCAAGTGTCCCTGATTTTTGTTTGTTTATTTCTTTCTTTCTTTTCTTTTTTTTTTGTTTTAACATTGTTTTGCTTTCACTATTCACCACAACATGGGCGGATCTCCTAGACAATGGTAAAAGGAAGCAGACACCACCAGAGAGCAGATACTATATATAACTCTATGCATATGAAGTTCAAAATCGCAGAACCAATCTATAAGGACAGGAGTCAGAATAGTGGAAATTTCTGTGTTGATCTGTTGGGGGTGGGGAGGGGATCCTCTGGGGTACCAGTCACGTTCTCTTGATCTGCGGCATGGCCACATGGGTCTACTATACAGATGTAAAAAATCTGTCAAGCAGTACCCTTATAGTACACTCAGTTGCATGTAAATTATACTTCAATTAAAATACAAAAACATTTATCACGGGTTCCTCTCTTCCCCAAGAGTATTCCCTGGTTGGGTATCCTCCTCATCCTGCTGATCTGTATTCCTGGATTCTCAGGTTCCTTTTCTTTCTTTCAGTGCCTGGCAATTTCCCTTTCCAGAAGTGTGGTTTGGAGCTGAGAGCTACCAAATGGAATTAAGATACTCTGAATTGAGGGACCCCAGGTTCTATGTTCCATGCACCAGTTATCAAGTTATTCCTTCTCAGCTTCAAGTCGATTGCTCTGTGATAATGGAGCTGGACCCTAAAATATTCTCTGCCAGCTGCCAGGTGCTAAGCTCTCACAGTAGTAGGCACTGGAAGGAGGCTGGAGGTGGAAGGGGCCAGCCTTCCAGGTTCCAGCGTTCTCCCCTGGGCAGCCCCTTGCACACCTGCACGCATGGCCACGGCAGCAGCCAGCAGCCAGCACCTCTGCATGGTGAGCTCCACGCCTCCCTAGCCCCACACCCCAGGGAACCATTTCCCAGTGAGTCCTGCTAGCCCAGCACCTCAGCGGACCTGACCTCCAGCGAATCCTGGCTGCGCCCATCCTTCTGAGGTCTGGGTCTCAGTCCTGCAGAGGAAGGTCCTCTTGCTGATCTGCTCTGCCCCAGCTCGGGGATTGAGGCTGCTCAAGAGAAAACTGGTAGTTTTCTCCACCAGTTAAGAGCCAGTCTTCCTTTATCCCAATCCCATTATAGCCAATCATTCTTCATAGTGAGCTTCCCCCATTCAAGTCACGGTGCAGTTACCATCTTCTGCTTGGACCCTGACTGAGTCATTTCCCTTGTGGGGCTTGGAGTTGGCAAACAGAAGTTGCAATTGTCTGAGTAGCAACGCATGGAGGTAATGTGTTCTGCTGTCAAGTTGCTGTGTGATTTCGGTGTCTCAATCTATTTGGCTGCTGCAACAAAATACCTTAGACCAGGTAGCTTGAGCAGCAAACAACTATTTCTCGCAGTCCCCGGGGGGGGGGGGGGGCTGCAAGTTTGTGATTGGGGTACCAGCAGGGTCAGGTTCTTGGTGAACACCTTCTTCCTGGTTTACAGATGGCCTCCCGCATTGTGTCCTCACATGGCAGAGAAAGAGATTGTCTACAAGGACACTAATCCCATTCATGAGGTCCATCCTCTTCACTCATCACCTCCCAAAGGCTCTATCTCCAAATACCTTCATCCTGGGAGTTAGAATTTCCACACATGAATCTTAGAGGGGGACATATTTAGTCCATAACACCGAGAAGTCATTTTTTCCTCTCTGACCTCAGTTTCTCCTTGGGTAAAATGGGGAATGCGTCCACTAACCTCTCCTAACTTTGCAGAGATCTTATGAGAAAAAAAGTGAAAGTGCTGGGATGTCCTCAGTGGAAAGGTGCTGCTCAAAGTCCTGGAGCTGTTTGTGGTCACCATAAGCATAAAAACAGCTTTATTTTCAACACCCACCAGCCTGGTATCACTACCTACTGAAGTGGCTTTTAAAACCAACTGTCCCATCAACCAAGGTCTCTGCATTCATGCCACCTGTCCCACTAGGGAGGGAGGAAATGGGTGGAGGAATGCAAGAGGCCTAGAGGCTTGGGGAGGCAGCAGGACCTCTGGGAGATTCAAGGCAAGGACATATTTTAAGACCCACTCTCCAGGGGTGCCTGGGTGGCTCAGGTGGTTAAGCATCTGCCTTCGGCTCAGGTCATGATCTCTGGGTCCTGGGATCGAGCCCCATGTTGGGCTCCCAGTTCAGTGGGGAGTCTATTGCTCCCCCTGCTTGTGCTCTCTCTCTCTCTCTCTCTCAAATGAATAAATAAAATCTTAAAAAAAAAAAAAAAAGACCCACACTCTGTCAACATCCTCAGACTCAGCTGATCTGATCGTAGGGGTTCACTTGGCATCAGATTTGTGACCCTGTTCCCCAGTGCTGAAATATGGTGCTTGTAGGAGGTGTGCTCTGTACAACTGCAGGTGGCATCATGCAGCTCATAGTCCCTGGTGTTGTGCAGTGTGCAGCCTGTGCAGCCAGATACAGTAGCCCTGTTCAGCTGAGTGAACCTGAGGCCCAAGACGTAAGTCCCTGGTGAGCCATCTTCTCCAAGGTGCTGAAGGGAAGGCCTTTCACACTAATTTATGACAACTTGTGAGAATTCAGGCCCAAACTCTAGGGGCCACTTAACAGTCATACTGACTTCTACTTGACTCTCCACGGCCACCTAAAGAGCAGCATACCTTCCCTGTTTCTTTTTCCTACATGTAATTCTTCCACTAGGCCCACCATCTTCATGCTCACAAAATTCCTTATCTGTTAGTGCAATATATCACACACCCTGACTGCAGAACAGGAACCCAACTTATGCCAAAGGAAGCATGAAATGGACATACGGTCAGAGGGTCTACTGATCAAGCAGCCCCAGAGGACATGGGAATGGCCTGTGAAACCTTGCTTCTGGCACCAGCTTAAAGACAACACCCTGTAGGGTTGAGGTGAAGCCTCCGAGGTGATGGAGAGGCCCTGTCCAATCGGTGTTAGCTAGTGTTGTTCCATTAGCTGTTCGACATGGGTCCGGGAACCGAGAGGTAGAAGGAAGATTGGCCCTTCCACTGCCTGTCCCAGACTTTGTGTTTCCTGCACCTACAGCCTTATGTCTGTTGTGTTAGAAGCCTGGCTCCTATGTGGGGAAGGGGGAGAAAACTCCTGATGGGTCTCCCGAACTTGAAGCCACACCTACTTCCTGGACCATCTGAAATCCTATGCCCGTGGACCAGTAAGCAGGGGTGGCACGGGTGACCATTGACTCTGACTGCCACAAAGAGATAGCGTTGCTATCTGATGGGAGCAGGAAGGACTGTGACTGAAACTCAGAGCTTCTATGTCCCGTGATGGTAAGCAGGCAAGGATTGCAAGGGCAGCCCAACAAGGGCAAGGTTGCTAAGGCTCAGATCCCCTGGGGTGAAGGACTAAGTCTCCCCCACCAGGCAGTCAACCCACACCTATCAAAGTGCTAGCTAATGAACAGGGGATTCTGTGATGGTGACGGGAGAAGGAAACAATAAATGAATGGTACATTGGTGGGGACCATAGCTTGTTCTACTGACATTCTTGTGGTACGTTCTTGGCAGAGTGCAGCTGACCTTCTTCTTCCTGGGGACACTGCACTGGACTGGACTTCATGGAAGGCGAAAGCAGATCTGAGTGATACAAGGAGCTCTCCTGTGCACCACTTCAAATCCTCTTGGTCATGCTCTCACTCCAGCCACAGCTGTGCAACCAGTTTTGCACAGACTTCAACCAGTTCTTTGTGCAAACTGACAGTGCCTTGCCTTGGGCCCAGTGCCACATACAAGTTCTGTGCTCAATGCTATTGGCACTATATATGTGCAGCCCAAAATGCAGAAGAATTTAAGGCTTATGGGTCTATTCTTAGAGCCTAGGACTTAGATCAATGGAGGATGGAAGCCAAGGATAAATTTTTCCCCTTTCAACCCCCAAGCAGACAGCCCTGCGTTGCATTTATGAGGCTTATCAGAAAGTGTTCTAGTTTGAGCACCAGTCACGCATAGCAACCGGCAACTCACAAACACATCCTTCCTTCCTGCTTCACTTCCTTACTCTTCCCTCTTGCTCCCTGAGATCTCTGAGATCGCACTCCAGGTAAACTGCCCACGTGAAAGCCTTTATCTCAATCTTGGCTATGCGGGGGAAACCAAGATAAGATGCATGGCCACACCCGATAACTGCAAAGGAGGTTGCACCAATGGCGCAGCCTCACGGGGCAGCGGTGTGTTCATCTCTGTCACCCTGGAAGGAGGGAGCAGGGTTTGGTGACCAGCTAGCAGACTCAGCAGGGAAGCATGGACACATCTGACAGGTACTCCCTCCGAAGAAATAAAAATAGTAAGAGTACTGACACTTAAAGGAATAGGTAGTCAAACCTCCCTCATCCTAAGACAAGAGGACATTCCCTTGGCCAGCACAGTGAAGAGAGAAGAGGGGAATTCCAAGAGTCAGATGGCTGGAATGTGACCACACCTTGTGGACAGGAAGGAAAGGAGGAGCCATTAAAGAGGGAAAACAGGAGAAGCTTGGATAAGGGTGAGGGAGGGTGAGCAAACCCGGGGTGGGGGAGGGGCTAAGGCCGCTACTCACAAAGCATTCGTGGCCACAGGTAAACTATACATTTGGTCATAAACACCATCAATATGAGAGTCCTAACTTGTTTCACCATCTTTGCTTTCTTTTTTGTCTCTGAAGGAGCTGATTCTTCTTGCTTACGTTCCCCGCCCCCCACCCCCAGCCCACACTCCGTAGCCTCCCCTTCTCCCCAGGGGTCTCAGACTCTCACTTTTTCGGAACCTGCTTCAAATATCCCTGCCCTTCTTCCTCTCTTCATTTTCAGACGTCCTTCCTCCTTGTCAGGATTTCCCTCATTCCCCTTCTTTTTCCCTTTCCCCCAAACTGCCAGACAACAGTCCGTTAGCCTTGTCTCCACATTCCCAGCTCCAGTCCCTGTCCCTCAATGGAGACTGTTCCAAGGTCAGCAATGACTCCCAGTCTGTCTTAATTCTACTGGGCTGTCTGCACTACGTGTCAATCTTGACCATTCCTGTACTCTGAAAACTTCTCTCTTCCTGACCCTTCTCCTACTTTTCTGCCTTCTCCTTCTCATTAACCCTCTGGTTCCTCCTGCCTTGTAAATATGGGTTCTCTCAAAGTCCAACCTTCTTGCTGTATATACTCTCTCAAGACAATCTTGTCTACTCACATTACTTCAACTTTTCTTTTTTATTAAGATATTCCCCCAGGGGCGTCTTGGTGGCTCAATTGGTTAAGCATCTGCCTTTGGCATGGTCACAATCACAGGGTCCTAGGATCAAGCCCCATATCAGGCTCCTTGCTCCATGAGGAGCCTTCTTCTCCCTCTCCCTTTGCTCACCACTCCCCTGCTTGTGCTAACTCATTCTCTCTCTCTCTCTCTCTCTCTCTCTTTGTCAAATAAATAAATAAAATCTTTAAAAATGGAAAAAAGAAGCATTGAAAAAGATTCACCGGATATCCCTCTCTACTACCGTATTTCAGACCCACATTCTCAACAGCTGTTGGGGCACTTGCACCCAGAAAACCAACCAATATTTCAAACTCAAGGAGTTCTTGCAAAAGAATGACTTTTTTTTTAATGCTATATGAGATTTGTAAATTATACATATTTATTTTATATTTTTACTATAGTGATAAGAAAAGGAAGGTTCAACACACACATGCAAGCGCACGCACATTGGCATCCTGAACAAGAGTTTTCAAGCAACACTCTGGATTCCCAGGACCTGGCTTTGTTCCCCACCCTTCTTCCACCACATATTTCTTGACCTTTCTATAGATTTGCACTCACCAATAACTCAAGCCACAAGGCCAGTCATGCATCCCACTTTCTGCCTTCATCTTCTATCTTTCTAGCTCACTCCCTCATTACCCAAACTGCCGCAGTGCCTTGCCCCACAAAGACCTCAGATCCATTGATCCTATCCCATTTTCCAGTCCCTTGACTCCCAGATGTCCCCCTTCCCTCCTTGCCAAATTTCAATTCCTCATCCAATTATTCATTGTTCCACTTATCATTATCTTAGTTCCTTTGCCCCTCGTTCACTTCACTTTCTTGGAAAAACTACAAACCAGGTTAAATCTAGCCCTCAACCTATGCCACATGTGCCCTCATACATCTCTGAATATGGCTGGAGAAAAAGACACAAAACTTCCTTCTGTTTTCACTCTAAACCCCAATCACATGTCTGCCTTAACCAGGCAATCATTCTGTATATCCTAACTCTTTCTTTCACCCTCCTGTAGTCCTAAATGCTGCTTTGCCACCTATTTTCCCCTCAGATCCTCAACACCTTGCCTTCACGCTCACCTGTGGTCTTGCTTCCTACTTCCCTGAGGGAATTAAATCTGTCAGGAGAGACACGCCATCCCATTACTCCATCTGTGCCAGCATATCCTGTATTACCACTTTTGATAATGAATAAACCATCTGTGGACCTATCGAAAGCCAACCTCTTCCCAAATCAAGGACCTCTCTCCAGTCATCTGCCCTCTCTCTCTCACATGATCAGATTTTCTCTCTCTGCTGAGTCCTTCCCCTAAGCATGTAACCATATTTTATTTCTCCCATCTTCAAAGGAAAACTCTTTCTTGACCCTCCAACTACCATCTCACTGCTCTGCTCCCCTTCACAGAAAAGCTATTTGAAGCATTACTTGTGCTTATGGTCTCCAACCTTCTCCAGTCCTCTGTTGAATCCACGGCCATCAGGCACACTGCCAGCACACGACTAAAATGTCTCTGAACAAGGTCACCAGAGACTTCCATGTTACAAAATCCAATGATCAGTCCTCAGTCCTCATTTTACTTGATGTATCAATAGCATCTGGCACAGGTGATCACCCTTCCTCCCAAAAATACTCTCTACTGAGACACCACACTCAGGGGTTTCCCCTTCCTCATTACTGTCCCTTCTCAGCCTCCTTTCTAGTTCTTCAACTTCCTCTTCATGTTGTGGCATTCCAGGGGACTTCTCTATTTCTTTGTCTATACTAACTCCTTTAGCAGTTTCATCCAGTGTCAAGATCGTGTTATGATTTTAAATATGCTAAAATTTCCCAAAATCACTTCTAGTCTTAAACTCTTCCTTGAATTCCAAATATGTATATTCAACTGTCCAAAAGAGGATTCCTGATTTTACCCCTCCCCCAAATCTGTGCAACCTGCAGTCTTCACATTACAGTAATTCTATTTTTCCATTGCTTATGCCCAAAACCTTGGCCCTTGAAGCTTCTTTTTCTTTTACATCCAAATCCAATCCATGCTTTTGCTCTACAGTCAGAATATGTTTAGAATCTTATCACCAAAACTAGTACCACCCTGATACAAACCACTATCATTTCTCACCTAGATTAATACATCAACCTCCTAACTGGTCTTTCTGCTTTCAGGAAGCAGTCCCTTGTCCCTCCACCCCCATCAACCAAAACACAAGTCAAATAAAATTACTCCTCTGCTCCAAATCTTCTAGTGGTTCCTCAAATCACTCAGAGTAAAAACCAAAGTCAGGTGTTGAGGAGAATAGCAACCGTGGCTCCCATGGTGAAACCTCATACGTGGGGTCTTTTAGCCAGGTGTCTGTGACTTTGTATCATTGGAGCATTTGTTTTATCCCAAGTTTGCTTCAAGTTTGCTGTCACTGAACCAAGAAAGAAGGCAGACATACATTTCTACAGAAATTATAATTCATTGAAAGGTTTTGAGGAGATGAGAAAGGCTGATATCTTTCAGAGCATGAAGGGATTAGAAATATAAAGACTTTCTTTGGATTGAGTTCTATGGATATTTGTCACTGACCTATGTTCCTGAATTGCATCACATGAATATGGAGGCTAAGGAATAGTTGATCTTGACAAACACACAATAAACAACAATAATAACAACAACAAAAACCAAAGTTCTGTTGGTGGCTTACCAGGCTTTCCATCCTCCGGCCTATCTCCTGCTACTCCCCACTCCTGCTCACTTTGTTTTAGCCACTTGACCTCTTTCCTGTTTCTCAAACACTCCAGACTTGCTCATGACCTCGTGGCTTTTGCATAGCAGTATCTTCTCCAGATGACCTCATGGATCACCCTCTCGGGCCCTTCTAGCCATGGGTCTAAAGCCACCATCCCAGTGAGGCCTCTCCTGCTCACTGGGATGACCACCCTTGTTAAAGTGGCAAACCCTCTCCTAACGATCCCAGTCTTCATACTTATCAGCTTCTAAAGTACTGTGTGATTTACTTATTATGTTCATAGTCTGTCACTCTCACTAGACTATAATCTCCCTGAGAGTATGGATTTTGTTTTCTTTGTTGATGCATTATTCATCCCTAAAACAAGGGCCTGAAACACAGTAGACCCAAGTTAATATTTACCCAATGGAGGAATAAAGTGGATGGGTCTCGAAGATTTATCTGTCTCAGATGTCTCAGTCATTTGGGTGTTACCATTGGGTGTTACCTCAGAAAACAGAACCACCCAGAAACCCACCAGCGAGTACGTATTTTTTGGTAACAACCAATGCCGATGAAGGACCACTCATAAAATATCACCTATGTTGATTTTATCCTCCTAACCTTGTGAAGCATGTATTATGCTTATCATAATATTTTATAGATGGGAAACTAAGGTGCAGAAATGTCAAGTAACTTCTGAAAGGTGACATAGCTAATAAATGGAAGAATTGGGATTCAAACCTGGGTTTTGTTGTTTTTTTTTAATTGCATATCATTTCCTTACACTGACCAAATTTTAGCAATGGGGGAAATGATTTTCCATTATTTGGATGAAGGGGAAGGAAGGCTGAAGTCAACAAAAATGGAGAAGGCCCAGGAATATGCTATATGCCCAGGAACCCACATGGACCCTTGGGAGATGAGAACCAGGTACTCTATGGTAAGACAAGCAGGCAAGAATTTTGGCTTCGTATAAAGAAGATGCGTCCTTGCAGTCAGCTAAAGAGCATGCTTCAGATGTGCCCCCCAAAAGCCAAACAGAGATAGGCCAGGGGCAAGTAGGCCAGAGCCAAGGAGACCACTAGCATGACTGAACACAAGTCCATCTGCCCCGCGTACAGCAAGCCAGTCCCTGAAACATCAAGTTTGCTGCCAGGAAAGGGTTTATTCGAGAGGCAGCCAAATGAGGAGACAGGAAGATGAGCCTCAAATCCACCTCCCCAAAGGGGGAGAGAACAAGTTTTTTATAATCATAGGGGTTGATATTACATACATATTGATGAAAAAGGCAGGGAAACTTATGACTATTCATCAGGAAAAATGGAGCACGCGTACTGAGCAGACATATATGTAACATACACTCTGTATTCACTTTGGGGCAGAGACTTAACACCAGAACAAGGCAAGATTCAGCCCCTGATGACAGGAGGTCATTTTAGGTCAAGGGAAAGGGACTATGAGCATGCTCTGAGAGCCAGGATAAACTGAATGGGGTTCTGGGCTTACCTTGGGTGGGAAATGTAGGGCCTTGCTTGTTCCTGGGCTCGAAACACATCAGTTAACCTTGAGTCCAGGCATCTGCAGAAACAGCCAGTGTGTTTGTTAGTGAGGGTCTAAAAAGACACAATAGTGGATTAGGGGGAAACAGTTCTTTGAAGACCAAGCTTTAAACATTCTGCTAGTTTCAACCTCATTAGCCCTATGGAGCACAGTCTCACTAGCTCAGTGGGGAAAGGGATGTTCAAGTCTTATGATGTACCAAGAACCTCGTGTTTATTATTGCATTGAAGTCCCACAGCCAGTGAGGCACAGTAGGACTCTGTTACCCCATCTAGGTTCAGAGAGAGAGAAGATGACCTGCCAAGGTCACACAGTGGGCTCCGCCAGTCGTGTACCATCTGTGAGATTAGTGCACATTGGCCTAGCACCCAAAGGAAGGATTTGTGGGACCATGTCAAGTATGTTTTCCTCAGTCAAAAGTCCAGATTCCAGGGTGACTCCAGACCAGCGTGTATCATCTGTGCCGAGCAGGGTCACCGGAGAGCTTTGACCTTGGTTTTTGAGGAAGGCCCACGACACAGATTCTTTCAGCTCAAAAGAGGGATCCAGGAGGTCTCACTTCCCTGGCCTAACATCCAAGCCAAACCCTGTGAAGAAAGGGATCGATCGGCTCAGCCAAGACTATAACTGCGGGTAGAGGGAGCTCTGTTCTGAGATCCCAGCCATGCCTCTGCCTCGGTGTTTTCTCAGTTTGCTTGGGCCTCCTTTTCTCAATAATTCTGCAAGCTCATGAGCAAAGCATGCTGGAACTTAAGCAGGTAGTCCCCAAGGAAAGGGAAGAAGCTAGAACCACCCACATGGGGCGGGGGTGGGGGGGGCGGGTACATGCTTCTGAGGAAGATAAGGGTGCAGAGAGCTCAGGCTTGGTTTGCTATCAGAGCAAGTCCAGTCTCGAGGGCAGCTCCAATGGAAGGGACTGGTTAAGTGAAGTAGTTTTCAGGATGGGGTAGACGTAACTTTAAACACCAGATAGCACACAATTATCTAATGACAAGGGAAAGATACTTGATATAACACATAAGTACATTTTTTGTTAAGTTAAAGCCATTTTTCAGCCAATCCAAGGGCAAGGGCAAGGGCTTTGGCACCAGCCACCACCATGGGTTCTGCTGTGAGCCATGGACTCTTTCTGTTCTCAGGCACAACCACACGGAGTGCCTTCTGTCCTGGGAGCAGTGGTCAGGACCACATCCGGCTTCTGGAGGCTCACAGAACCACAGAACCACCATCTTCTTCACCTTTCTAACGGGCCCACTTTTCTTTTAAACTCTCAAAACTCTAATGGAAGGTGGCAGATTAAATATCTCTGTTTATTTCCTTTCCCTCCCACATCCTCAATAAAACTAAACGTGAAGGTTTAAAAAGCTAATAAACCCAGAGCCAGCCACAAGAGAATGAGACAGCCCGTCAACAGATGGGAGATTTTGACAAAATTCTGGAAGATGGGAAGCAGAAGTAGTTGACAATTCAAGCAGCTGGGTGAAGGAAGCTACAGTCTAGAATGCTGGCACAGCAGAAAAATACCGAAAAGAGCTAGTTAGCCCTGTAGAATGTCAGAGAAGCACGGCTGCCTCAGAAATCAGATACGGGGCACCGGGGAGGACATGGATGATATGGGGCTAAGTGAACGTCTGTGTAGAATATAAACGATCCCCCACTCCATTCTCCCCTTCCTCCAGTTCCCTTGTGATCAAAATCAGACACCCGCCCTTCAGGGAAGAGAAGAGGAGAAGAGAAGTTCCTTCCCGAGAGGTGAGTAGGTTCTCAGGAAATGACCGCACATTGTACATTAGAGGACCCCACCCCCAGCAGCCTGGCCGGCTCCCACACAATCACAATACACACAGGGCCCTCAGAAGCTTTACTGGACCACCCTCTGAAGCACGAGCAGTTAATCAAGCATCACTAGAAATCTGAGGAACTCTTCCAAAATGAATAAAACAAGTATTTTTTTTAAGTGACTGTGAGTTCCCATGGGATAATGACAGTTTCCTACATCCAAATCTCTTCACACCCTCCAAAATCCCTACAAATTAACAGGAGAGCAACACAAATCACATAGAAGACATACCTATGCCATAACTACAAGGCAGAGATATCACAGACTTTTAATTTACATGGAAGAGAAAACAAAACCCCTGAGGGCCACAAAGCTGGCTCCAGAGCCCACTCCAGAGTGGCAAGCCAGGAGAAGGTTGTATGGCAGGAGGAATTGGGCAGGGGGGCCCTGGACATGGACAGACATGAAGAAAAGCCACTGCTTCCAAAAGGAGAGGGTCTCATCTTGAGTGGAGAAATACTGAGGACAGGTCTGCATGGTGGCTGCTCAGAGCACAGGCTACTGAGGAATCTTACAGAGGCTCAGAGATGCACAGGACTGGAAGTAGGAGTCTTGGAAAAGCCCTACTTCCACGGAGAGGAAGGCAGCTTGGGAGGGGGCTTTGGGGCACCTGGATGGCTCTGTTGGTGAAGCATCCAGCTCTTGGTTTTTGTGTGTTTTTTAATTTTTTAAATTTTTTTATAAACATATAATGAATTATTAGCCCCAGGGGTACAGGTCTGTGAATCGCCAGGTTTACACACTTCACAGCACTCACCATAGCACAGACCCTCCCCAATATCCATAACCCAACCACCCTCTCCCTACCCCCCCTCCCCTGGTAACCCTCGGTTTGTCTTGTGAGATTAAGAGTCTCTTATGGTTTGTCTCCCTCCCGATCCCATCTTGTCTCATTTACTCTTTTCCTACCCCTCAAACCCCCCACGTCACATCTCCACTTCCTCATATCAGGGAGATCATATGATAATTGTCTTTCTCCGATTGACTTATTTCGCTAAGCATAATACCCTCTAGTTCCATCCATGTCGTCGCAAATGGCAAGATTTCATTTCTTTTGATGGCTGCATAGTATTCCATTGTGTATATATACCACATCTTCTTGATCCATTCATCTGTTGATGGACATCTAGGTTCTTTCCATAGTTTGGCTATTGTGGACATTGCTGCTATAAACATTCGGGTGTACATGCCCCTTTGGATCACTACGTTTGTATCTTTAGGGTAAATACCCAGTAGTGCAATTGCTGGGTCGTAGGGTCCAGCTCTTGGTTTTGGTTCAGGTGGTAATCTCAGGGTCCTGAGATCCAGCCTGTATCCATTGGGCTCGCACTTGTCAGGGAGTCTGTTTCTTGTTTCTTTCTCCCTCTGCCCCTTCCCCTCACCCCACCAACCCCCCTCATGCATTCTCTCTCTCTCATAAATAAATAAATCTCATTTTAAAAAAATGAAGGGGAAACATTACTTGGACAGTGGGAGGTGAAGAAAGGAAAGGAGGAACATGGTGGAAAGTAAGAGTCCTGCAGAATTGGAATCAGGAGACACACCAGCCCCTCCCTCACAAATCACCATCTGTTAAGGAAATCGCACTTCACTTATCAATACAAGAGGGGACTCTGGAACTAAGAATCTCAGGAAGCCACCCTTCACCTGTTTTTGACAGGCCAAACAAACTGACACACTTTAAAATAGACAAATGAGGGGTTCCTGGGTGGCTCAGTGGGTTAAGCCTCTGCCTTCAACTCAGATCATGATCTCAGGGTCCTGGGATCAAGCCCTGCATCTGGCTCTCTGCTCAGCAGGGAGCCTGCTTCCCCCTCTCTCTCTGTCTGCCTCTCTTCTTGTGATCTCTGTCAAATAAATAAATAAAATCTTTTAAAAGAAAGTGTTAGTGGGGCACCTGGGTGGCTCAGTGGGTTAAAAAAAAAGTGTTAGTTTCATTGCATGGTTTTGTTTTGCTTTTCTCAGCAATTCCAATTATATGTTATATGGATCTTTTTTTGCCTATTTTCTACAGCTATCACCCCCTGTACAGTCATTTTTACCACTTTGTTTTTGTTCTCTTGGCTGTATCCCTTATCATATGTCCCACTGACATTGAACTCATTCTCTGTTGGGCATTCTGCGATTTAATCTTTACTTCTGAAATGATTCTTTTTTAAAGATTTAAAAAAAATTGGGGTGCCTGCGTGACTCAGTGGGTTAAAGCCTCTGCCTTCGGCTCAGGTTGTGATCCCAGGGTCCTGGGATCGAGCCCCACATGAGGCTCACTGCTCGTCGGGGAGCCTGCTTCCTCCTCTCTCTATGACTGCTTCTCTGCCTACTTGTGATCTCTGTGTGTCAAATAAATAAATAAAATCTTTAAAAAATATTAAAAAAATTTGTTGAGGCATAATTGACATATTAGTTCCAGGTGTAGAATAACTTAAGATATAATAGTTAATAAATTATAGTAACTTAAGAATAATAGTTATAGAAAAACTATAATCTAATAATGTTTGTAGAAATTATTATTATAGGGTGCCTGGGTAGCTCAGAGGGTTAAAGCCTCTGTCTTCGGCTCAGGTCATGATCCTAGGGTTCTGGGATCAAGCCCTGCATCAGGCTCGCTGCCCAGTGGGGAGCCTGCTTCCTCCTCTCTCTCTCTCTGCCTGCCTCTCTGCCTACTTGTGATCTCTGTCTGTCAAATAAATAAATAAAAACTTTAAAAAAAAAGATTGGTGAGCTTTATTCTATGACCACCATAAAGTCGATTTAAAAATCAAACAAATATAAAGTGTTTAATCCAAAAATTATGATCTCAGCAAATTTTCTGAAAATAAATATGGTCTAAATGTATATGCTGAATGCACCTATATACCCTGGAAAATTGACCAGAATGGTCAACTCAGACATGTGAGAGTGAAACCATTGTAAAGGTAAAGAAGAAAAAATCCTCTAAGCAAAATTTTCAAATCACATACGTTATAAAGAAAATCAAGCTGTCATCATATAGAATAATCAATCTCTAAGGCAAAACTTAAAAAAAAAATAAAAGAACATATAACTATGAATTTAATAAAAGGAAAAGGAATTATAGAAAATATTTTATTAGGGGTGCCTGGGTGGCTCAGTGGGTTAAAGCCTCTGCCTTCAGCTCAGGTCATGATCCCAGGGTCCTGGGATCAAGCCCCGCATCGGGCTCTCTGCTCGGGGTGGGGGTGGGGGGTTCCTCCTCTCTCTCTCTCTGCCTGCCTCTCCACCTATGTGATCTCTCTCTCTCTCAAATAAATAAATAAAATATTTTTTTAAAAAAATCTTTAACAAAAAAAAGAAAATATTTTATTAATCTAAAAGAACTAAGAAAGGAAGAAAAAAGCGTAGATAAACAGGTGGGTCAAATAAAATAAAAATAGAAGGTAGTTATAAACCCAGTTCATTTGTAATAGCATGAAATTTAAATGGATTAAATAGTAAAAGATTGTCAAACTGTTTAAAAAATGCTGCTTATATTGGGGTGCCTGGGTGGCTCAGCAGGTTAAAGCCTCTGCCTTTGGCTCAGGTCATGGTCCCAGGGTTCTAGGATCAAGCCCTGCATCGGGCTCTCTGCTCGGCAGGGAGCCTGCTTCCCCTTCTCTCTCTGCCTGCCTGTCTGCCTACTTGTGATCTCTGTCTGTCAAATAAATAAGTAAGATCTTTTTAAAAATACTTCTTATAAGAGGGACACCTAGGTGGCTCAGTCGGTTAAGCATCTGCCTTGTTATCAGGTCATGATCTCAGGGTCCTGGGATCCAGGACCCAGCATCCAGCTTCTTGTTCAGCAGGGAAGCCTGCTTCTCCCTCTGCCTGCTGTGCCTCCTGCTTGTGCTCTCTCTTTATCTCTCTCTCTGACAAATAAATAAAATCTTTTTATTAAAGATTTTATTTATTTATTTATTTGACAGACAGAGATCACAAGTAGGCAAAGAGGCAGGCAGAGAGAGAGGGGGAAGCAGGCTCCCTGCTGAGCAGAGAGCCCAATGCACAGGGCTTGATCCCAGGACCCTGGGACCATGACCTGAGCCAAAGGCAGAGGCTTTAACCCACTGAGCCACCCAGGCACCCCTAAATAAAATCTTTTTTTTTTTAAATGCACAGGTACTTATTTTTTAAAAAGACATAGAAAAAAAATTTTAAGACATTTATTTAAAAAAAAGAAAAGACACTTCCATCCATCATCATGGAACTACAAGATGCTGGGGATGCGGAGATTGCTAAAAGATTCCAGAGTAATAAACAAACTAACATGTCACCTACGAGAGACCAAGGGTCAAGTCAGGTTGTGCACGTTTTTCCCCAGGCAGCTTGCTGTTGGGCACCCCTGGGGAACACACCTCCCAGCTGGGAGGCCTCCGCAGACAGAGGCTGGGCTTCCCCAGGAAAAGCCTTTCTACTTGGCCCCATACCATAGTTACTGGCCACGTCTCTCTTTTTCACAAGAAAGTGAGTTAGAGAGCAGGAATACCAACTTATCTACCTTTATAGCCCATCTCGGCTTTATTTCTCAAGCCCAGCAGAGAGCAAAGTTCTGTTGAATAAGCCGCAGTCTCCAGCTCGTGATTTCCATCCCCCCCATTTTCTGTCCCCTTCTTTCTCTGCTCGCTTGTGCATGCCGGGAAGGGTGTGTGAGGTCAGGGCTTATCAGATGAACAAAACCCAGTCCTGGGCTCCAGGAGCTCACAGCTGTGAGGAGAGAGACTACCAGCAGGGCCAAGACGCTCCTGGGAGCCTGACCGTTTTCCTCTCCAAATCATAGCACAGAATCCAGATGTACCTACACAATTATTTGATGCTCTCTATTCTTAAAATTGAGTTAAACGTGAATTTAATTTTCTAGTTTAAACATTTAGCTCGTTTTTACTACTGGAATGTTCTAAAGAATCAGTGGCTCCTGAAGGAAGACAAATGTCCTCAGTATAATCCAGGTGAAATCTACAGGTTCCCTCCAACTGCTGTATCCCCACCCCTGTGGGTGATTCCTTGAAAGCCAGGATGCAGGCAAGGCCTCATCCGCGGAACTGAGCGGGAGGATAACAGAAGGGAGTGGTCCAGGGACAGTGGGTGCCACGGAGGGAGCCTGGGAGCACGCGGCTCGTCACAGTTGCCGGAGGAGCAGCTCCCCCTTGTGGCCATAAGTGGAAACCGCAGGGCTCGCTGCCAAGGAAATGCCGACAAGGGAGTGTAAGGTTTTCCACATAAGCACACCCTCCGCCCCCGCACACCCTGGACAC
This sequence comes from Mustela nigripes, assembly GCF_022355385.1. Taxonomy (NCBI): domain Eukaryota; kingdom Metazoa; phylum Chordata; class Mammalia; order Carnivora; family Mustelidae; genus Mustela; species Mustela nigripes. The sequence goes on from NC_081558.1 coordinate 112,669,959, forward strand.
TCCTCAGAGCCTGGCCTCTGGAAGAGGCACAGGCCACCTGGAGCCTGTGTGTTTACAATCTCCCTGGGTCTCGGGTGGAACTTGCCAGCGTGCTGGACTCTGGTTTGCTGTGCCAGGTCGGAGCACCCTGCTGAGCCTGCTCTGTGAAGGCAGCTGCTTCCTGCCCAGCCCCTGGGGCATCAGAACCCGGATAATGAAGCTTAAGCTTCAGCACCCGTCCCTTGCACAAGTCCCTTCTGAGGCCAGGGCAGAGGCCTTAGCAAATGCTCGTATGGACTAAGCTGTTTTTACAAAATCTGTAAAAGGGTTCCCACCCTAAAAAGGGCCATAAGCTGTATCAACTTTAGACCATACGAACTCTATATCTGACCTTGATGATCACATAGGGGCCACTCGGTCCAGAGCTCTCTGAAGTCCTTTAACTCAAATGTCCAGTCCCCTGGACTCGTGTGGGGGTGGGGGCAAGACATTAGTGTAGAAGTCAGTTAGGGGTGCCTGGGTGGCTCAGTCAGCTAATCGCCTGCCTTTGGCTCAGGTCATGATCTCAGGGTCCTAGAATCGAGCCCCACATCAGGCTCTCTGCTCAGTGGGGCGTCTGCTTTCCCTCTACTCTCCCTCTGTGCCCTCTCTTTCTCAAATAAATAAAATATTTAAAATTTTAAAAAAGAACATGGGTTTGTAGGTCAGACTGACTTAAGTCTGTCCCTAGACATGATACTTGACTTTGGCTCTCTTTCTTCATCTGAAAAACAGAGAGAATAATTTTACTTACCCTTTGGGACACCGTAAGAATAGAATCAGAGAAAGCATGGTAGGACTTCTGTTCGAGGATTGGTCTGTAGGGGGCGCTCGGGGAATACTGGCTGTGGGAAGGTCCCTAAATAGCTACCCTTGCCTGGGAATACATATACCCCTAACCTAAACTCAGCTCTCTATATTAAGTCGATCTAAATAAAATTACCAGTATTTCACTGTTTCCTGACCTACAAAAATGGCAGTTTCACATGATTCCCTCTAACAGAACAAATGACAATAATTATAAAGAGCAGCTGGGGACAGTTATCCACAGGGCCCCTCATGGGGCCCCCTCTCCCATTGCATATGTGCCTTGCCTAGAGAGGCAGAGGGAGGTCGTTTAATTCCTTGATCTCTCCTCCCTCTGGAGTCCTGCTGTGTGACCCTAAAGCCCTCTGATACAAAATAAATAAGTCCGGAGATGTAATCCAAAGCAGGGCGCCTATAGTTAATAATAGTGAATTTGCACACTTGGAAGTGGCTAAGAGAGTAGATCCTAAAGATTCCCCACACAAGCTAAAAAACCTGTAACTATGTGTGGTGACAGAGGTTAACTAGACTTACTGTGGTGATCGTTTCACACTATATATAAATACTGAATCACTGTTGTGCACCTGAAACTAATACCTTGTATGTCAATTTTTTTTTTTAAGTCCTCTGATAAAATGACCCCTCCCTGCCCTGATGCTTTTAGATTTAATGGCCGAGTCAGTGCACAGAGATGGTTTCAGCAACTGGCTGTTCTTAACAGCCAGACCACAGAGGGTCCCTCTGCCCCGACACTCTGAAATGCTGTCCCCTGCTTCCTGTCTCTCAACGGCACCAGCTGCTCTCTGGAAGGCAGCTGCTGTCCGGGAGGTGCTGGGGATCTTGTGGCCTTGTCCCACCCCAGTCCTTGGCACCTAATCCGAAAGTCTCTCCTTCATCCAGCCCTCAGGGAGGCAGGGGAGGGTCTGCCAGGAAAGGAGCCAGGCCCGGATGGAGTCCACATGACAGAGGCCCCACCTGGCAGCCCAAGTCCTCCATCCTGAAGCTGTCCTTGAGAACCGCAAATTCATCAACATAACCCCGGCTGCTGCTGCCTGAGCTTCTCCTGTTGAACTCCTCCCCCCTCCTCCCTCCCAGCTGAGCATCTCGCTGATGCTGATCTGTCAGTGAGATTGCAATCGAGTACAAAGCCCCTGCTGGAAAAAACCGTGCTCTTAGAGATCAGAGGGGACATACCCAGCCGACTGCACCAGTGGAGGTCTCTGAGAGTTGGGAGAGCACAAGGTTCATCTGCAAGTAATGTCATGAAAGAAAGGAGATGAAAATGGTTTGGGGGTCCACAGCCAGCACAATGCTGACATGACAACGTTTCTGCCACCCTAGGGGACCACTGGAAAAAAAAATGTTCACAGTTTCCTATTAGAAGAGTCCCTCACTGGGTGGAAACAACCAGGTTCTATCCTATCATTAAGTTCAGTCATTGGCCAAGCCCCTGCCCCCTCCCCTGCAAGGGCATGACCTCAGTTCAAAAGCCGAAGCTGACCTTGACAGGGAGCCCAGTGCTGAGGCTGTCTGCTCACTTGGCTGCTCTCGGTTTGTTGAAGGAGAAGCAAGCAGTGTGGCTCCGAGTCTGTCTCAGAGCCCAGCTCCTGCACAGACCCACCTCTCCACACGCAAGAGGGGAGCAGCTCCCCTGGGGCCCTGCAGGCCCTCTTCTTTAGGAAAACCTACAAGAGGGAAGTCAGGCGGATGCCACAGAGACCCCATTCACCACAGTGGATCTTGGGGCCACAGCGGGTACCCATTGTCTCCCTCCCCTGCTATTCGTTCTAAAGCCCCTCACCCTCAGCCGCCGTCTGTGCTGTCCCAGTGGTTCCCCTTGGTGAGACCCACGTCCTGGGTGTTGAGGAGTCTGAGCCCCCTGGTCACCAGGAAGATGCACTGTTCAGATCCTCCTTCAAGAAAAGACGTGCTGCTAAGTGCAAGGAGGCGGGTGATCTGACAGCCCCCAGCTGTCTGCAGCATGGGGGCTCTGTAGCACCCCAAGCGCTATTTTCTGCTGCAGACGGCCTGGCCTTGCTCCAGAATCCTAGAGCCCCAACTTGCTATATTCTCCCACTGGGGCTGGCAAAAACTTCCTTTGGCAGCTCTTCCCACCACCCATACCTCCGACACCATTGGATCTGCCCGGTCATGTGGCCTAAGCGGCAGGGCACACGCGCCGCAGCCCGCACACCTACTGCAGACTTGTTGACCACTCTGGGGTCCATTCGAAACTGGCATCCTTTCGTGTTGCCCGGTTTATGGGCTAGAATAGTATATGCCAGGAATGGAGTCTGTTGCCTCCAGAACCCAAAGAAACCCACCCACTAGGTGCTGTGCTTTTTTCTCCGTGGTATGCGGGACAAGATATAATCATTTGTCTTTACTTCGGAGGAACTCTCTCGGCGCACCACTGATCACTGGCCCTCTAGCATTTTTAGTGATGAGGCAGGTTCTTAAATCTCTGGGGAGTTTATTCTCCCCCACCCAGTGGGTTACATGAATCTCACCAAGAGCCCTAGTCATCTCCTGCTCATCTGGCTTGATCAGTATAATATCATGCACACTGGGGATCAATGTGATGTTTTGTTAAATATCTAGACAGTCCAGATCTCTTCAGACTACGTGAAGACAAAAGGTGAAGGGATGAACAGACGGACCAACTGTAAATGAACATTATTGCCCATTCTGTACGCATGCACATTACTGCCGACCTTTTCCGACAGCAATAGCTAAAAATCTATTTGCTAAATTGGTGGCTGCATCCGTTGTACCCGAGACCTTGGGAATCTGCTCCAGCAAATACACCACCTCTGACAGGAGAGCTGTGACTGGGGTTACCATTTGCCCGAGTTTGCAGTAGGCTGTATACCTTCTCCAGAATCCATCTCATTTCCATAGAGACCAGACTGCTGATTTAAGGAGAACTAAGACAAGGACCACCTTCTCTGCCTCCTTCCGATTTTAAAGCATGGCACTAATTTCTGCCTTTTCCTTCAGGATGTGATAGACATTGCTTTCGACTTACTATTCTGGCTGAAGGATAGGGGGCAGTTTCAGAGACTTGCATTTGACCTTCACCATTCTGGTAGCTCTTATGCCACAGGGCAGGGCTCCAGTGCCAAGCTTACTCCAGCTGCCAAGAATGCCAATCTCAATTACATAGATCACCAGATGGGTCTGTGGACACAATAAAGCCACTGTAAGTTGGGTCTTTGGCAAGGATTCCATGTGCCCTTATGCTAACATGGGACCATGATAACATTTCAGGTCTCTGAATCAGCATTAATTCAGACCCTATATCCAACAGTCCTTGAATTGTCTGAATATTATCCTTTCCCCAGGGGGTAATTACCATAATAAATGTAGATTCCTTTGGGGAAGGACCAGGAATGGTTAAAGTTCACACTTGCCATGATACTGTGGGACTCTCCCAGGTGTTCCAGCCACCTCTTTGGTCAAGAGGTTCTTGGTCTGAAAACTGGCTTAGGTCCAGTAACCCAGCAAGACATCATGACTTTTTATTGGGGTAACCACTGTTAGTCTCCCACTCATTCATTTTTAGTTTCCTTTGATGACACATGCACATATATGTACAAAACACTTGTGGGGGCCCATCTATTTTCTACTAAGGACACAGTGTTCTTTTGACCCTCGTATAACTCTCCAAAGATCAGACCTCCATGACTGTCACACTGAACTTTCCATCGTTACAGCCATAACTTCAGTGATCCAGGTTCTCTGCCTGCCTCTTTTGGCATCAGTCCTGGCCTGCAGGGGAGGGACCGAGTGAGTAACTTAGTCATGGCCTTGGTGAATGGTGTGCTCTTCAGTCTCCCTTGAGAATACAATCCTCTCGCCTAACATACTACATCCATTCCTGAGTGCCTGCTCATTTCCCTGAGCCTTCCGGCCCCTTCCTCTACTATCTTTCCTGGCAATTCAAACATTTCAACCTCCCTCAGCCTGAGCTACGGCCTTTACCTAACTTTGAGAAGTCATCCTAGCAATGAACTTACACCTCTCCTGGTGTAAGTGCCAGGGAGTGCAGTCCTGTGTCTTGTAGCTCCCTCACCCAGTCCAGCAACTCTCCACAAATTCAGGCCCACAAGCACTCCCAGCCCCGCCGGTATATGTGAACCACATCTCCCGACTCCTTTGGGCTCTAGTCCCCTTCCTCCTCCATCAGGCCAGCATGTCCCCAAATTATGCCATGACTTAATGCCAGCTGGCAGTCAGGAAAGGAGTTAGAGGTGGAAAAAAATTGGGGATCCCTGTTGCCTTATGTGAGGGGGAAGACCTTGGTATTGTCTACCCACATAGGGCTGGGGACTCACAGTTCTGATGTAACCGGTGAGCCACCTCTCTAGGCTCTGAGGGCTAGAGAATTTCAGGGATTCAGAATCTTCCAGAATATCCACCTGGAAGTCCCCATCCCATATGTCAGGGTCCTACAGATCTTCATTGGCTGAGCATTCAAGCATCTCTGGTGCTCAGCCACTCTGCCTTTTAACTCCTGGGCTTCGTTTTCAGCTTTTTCCTTTACCAACCATGTGAGATGAAGGATTCTTTGTAAGATGTCAAAGACACCTTCTGGCTCTTCCACTTGGTTTTCAATTGTTAACTGTTCTCAGATTTTCATTATGTACCTGTAGGTCACCAATGCAACTATCTCTTTCCACTTATCCACATGTGTGTATATACTTATAAATATTTTACCTATAACATCTATCTATCAGTTACATATATATGATTTTCCTCTGCATACCCTCCAAGTGCCTGAATCATCCCAATAAGGGGATCATTCTTCCCCATCCACGCATCTCACCTGTGAAATGTTAAACACGGACCACCAGCTCATGCTGGCCTGTCCATACTTACCTAACACCTGGGATGTGGCCCTCATTGCCAGCTGGGTGTTGGGGTGATTGGTCCCCAAACTCTATCTTATTTACTCATCTCTCAGACCCTCCCTGGAAACAGATGCTGAGTTGGAACTAGGAGTGCCAGCATCTCACTGGGGCAGAGGACTTATGAGAAGAAGGCAGCAGATGCCAGAGAGGGTGGGGAGAACTCCCAGCTACAGCGCAGACCTGCTCGGGTCTCAGCCTGCCTGGCAGGAAGCTCTGGAGCCCAGGCTTGCCCATTCAAGAAGGCTAGCCTTAGCGCCAAAACGGCCGACATTATAACACCACCTGAAAAGAATGTGGTCTCAGCTGAAGCCCGAGCTTGATTCTGAAGGAGGCTACAGCTGAAGCTGTCAGCACACCACCAGCTCATCACCAGCTCTTGGCAGCGGGGCAGTGAGTGTTTTCTCGAAGAGCTGACAGGAACATCTCCAGGCAGCCACACAGACGGTGGTGAGACCATCTGAGAGCTGTTTCTGTGCAAGCCTGTGCAGGGTGCCATCAAAGCATGGAGCCATCTCTCCTGTTCATAAAGTGGTGTTGGGTAGGAGTTTACCAAGATGGTAAGGTGGGAGATGATTTTGCGGATGGAGGGAACCAAGTGTTCACAGACCGGTACAATGCAAAGCGTGGGAATGTTCTCAAAAACTAGAGAGAATTCAGTGGAGCTGAAGCTGCACTACCTTGTTGGCAAGAGGTAGAAATGACTGGAAGAATGACTGACAGATTGGGGGATGAAAGAAGGGAGTAGCTTAGGACGATGCCCTGCTTTCCAGGATGGTCATCTCTTTTAGCTGCCCACCTTCTCCCAAAAGATACTGGCCCATGTGCTTTGTCTTGCTCCACCAATTCCCTCTTCCCCACAACCTAAGGTCTCTTCTCCCGCTCCGGCCCAGGTCCCTCACACCATTAGACATCCCTCGTCCTCCTCTGACCACCTAATGCATAAATTCAAGAGATAACACGGGAAATAGGCCCTCGCAGAGACTGCTGGGCATTGCCTGGGGTGGGGTGAGGGGGCCAGCTCAGTTGTTTAGCCTCTGTCCAGACCTTCACTTAGCCCTGGGCTGTGGGGCTCTTGGCCCTATAGAAATGGGTAGTCCAACAGGTAAGGCCTCCTCAGGCTGCCCAGACATGCCTGTCTAGCCCCTCCTTCTGCCCACTGTTCTCCTTTTTTCAGCCTTACTGAGCCCACACTCCTGTGATTTCCCACCCCAGGGCCCTCCCTCTGTTTGCCACGTCTAAACTTCAAGACCCAATTCAAATGGTGCCTCTCCATTGATTTTCCCCACTTCGAGTATTTCTGTCCCCAATCTGTACTGGCTTCCCACATTGTCCTCTCCACTCCCAGCTCTAGGGTTGTGGGTATGCCCTTACTGGTATCCTTTGCCAGATGTCCAGAACCCAAAGACAGTGTCCATTCCAGTTAGGGCCTTGCTCAGAGTTGGGGAAAGGGAGTGTACAGCCAGGGGCCCATGCAGAAGGACAGGTCCTGGCCTTTCAGGGCAAAAGAAACCAAGCATCAGTGGCTCCACCACCACTAGTGCTGACCCAGAGACATGCCCAGCCTCTCACCAGCCCCATGGTTCTTAATATCTACAGGGATCCGGGCTCTCCTTTCATGATTAATCACTGCAACCAAGAGCCCAACATGCAAACAGGTCACACCCTTCCCATTTGGGAATCCTCCTGGCTGCCTTCCCAGTGGCCCCCAACTGTGCCCTCTTCCAGACGGAGGGTCCCCAAGGATGTGCCTCTGTGTCATCCCAAGGAGCTCACTCACCAAGGTTTGGTTCCCAGCCTCGGGGAGTGACAAGGCCTCAGGACATCCTTGCACCAGAGGACACCAAGTGACAAAGTGTTATATGGGGTCACTCCTAAAGTGGGCTCAGGAGTTTCTCAGAAGGAAAACTTGAAAGAGAAAGACAGATTGTGACTGAAAAACAAGTACCAGTTTATGTAGCATATTTGCAGCTATGTTCTTTCTTTTTCTGTTCTTGCAGAGGGGAAAAGATGCAGAAGTAAACAGATGCTAGGTATGGGAAGCCCTCCCTTAGAATTAGCAGACAGTAGCCAAGGTGAAGTCCATATTAACCAGTAACCTGGGGCGAGTTCCTACTCTGGGCTTTGCTTCCTCACCCATGAAATGGGCATCAGATGGGTTGTTGTAAAGATTAAGTGAGTTGATATATATGCCAAGTGCTTAGAACAGTGCCTTGGCATGTAATAATTGCCATTATTATTTGTATTACTTTTCCTAGGATGATTAGAATTGAGGCAACATGTGTGTGTGTTGACATATTTAATTAAAGGCCCAGAAAGGTATTGAGAGCATTTGCTTTCTGATGGAAGGGATGATTTAATCCACTCTAGCTTTGTGCAAACCATGAACAATTAAGCAGTAATTGAGAAGGTTAGCAAGAAAGATAATTGAACACTGGATGTCTGTGTTCCTTATAGTCCTGTGTGTAATGACAGGTTTTTATATTTAGAGTGGAAAGTTATATGCTTTCTAATTTTGATGAAAAGTAATTTGTAATTTAAATGAAAATCATATTTGGTGAGGTCATGAGTTGTGAGAAATAAATTAAATGAGTTCAGAAAGAAAAAAAAGATGAAAAAAATTGAATGGATAGCATGATCCCAACTCCCTAATGTTAAAGCCCCTACATTTACGTCTGGAAAGTACAGCACAGTTGCTGACTGGTCCAGAGCTAGAACGCATACATAGATCAAGAGTCATCTGACATTTCTCCTACAAAAAGATCTATTTAACATGAAGGATGAGAGGCTTGTAATGGTTAATTTTTATGTGTCCACCTGACTGGGCTACCAGCACTCAGAAATGTGGTTAAACATTAGTCTGGGTATGTCCAGGAGGGTGAGATTAGCATTTCAGCCAGCAGGCTGCGTAAAGCTGATTGCCCTCCCCAATGTGGCTGGGCCTCATCCCATCCGCGAAGGGCCTAAATAGAACAAAAGGAAGGAAGAATTCACACTCAGTCTGTTGAGCTGGGGCATCTGCCTTCTCCTGTCCGAGACTGGGACTTACACCATTGATGCTCCTGGTTCTCAAGCCTTCAGACATGGACTGAAACTACACCACCTGCTGTCTCTCCAATTTGCATGGGATTTCTCAGCATCCATAATCAAAGGAGCCAATTTTTTATAATAAATCTCTCTCTATATATATATATACACACACACACATACATATACACATATATAGTATGTATAGTATACATATGCCATAATACAGTATAGAATAGTATATAGTGTACATGTATGGTACACAGTATGCTGTATATGGGGAGGGTGTGTATGTACCGTACGTGTATATGTAACACCACTGGTTCTATTTTTCTGGAGAATCCTGACTCACACATCTGTGTATCTGTGTGTGCATGTGTGTATGTGTATATGTACAGACATATATGTAAAAGCACATACAAAAATATGTGTTTTTATATTATCATTGTTTACTAAGGTGGAGGCTTAAACATCTGCGGACAATTTCAGACAGGGCACATCCGCTGACAAATGCTAAAATGTGCCGAGGAAATAGGCCGCCTCAGAGAGAATTTCCCATGATGGTGAAAAAGACTGGAAGAGCAAACCAGGCTGGAAATGACCCCCAAAGGTTGGTAGTGGCTCAGGGTGCAATATTCATGACCCCAGATACTTGAATACACCCCAGCTCAGTCCTCCTGGCCTCAGGAAGCTACATCAAGACAAAAAAAAAAAAAGTCGTCTTTTTGGACAGTGGACTGCTTGGACAGTGGACAATGCACAATCTACAAAACTTCGTTTGGAGCCCCAGCAAGCACTCACCCACAGCAAGACAGCATACGCGGGAAAGGCTCTTCCCATCAGCGGTCAGAGTAATGCACGGGCGCGGGGCAGACGCGGGTGCCCAGCGGGCTGCCCTGGGGGACAGGGGCAGCTGTGGCCTGAAGCCGGCCCTTGGACTGCAGCAGAGGCGTGTGCTGCGGGCATGGGCGTGGGCAGCCTGGCCAGAGGCGTAAGGGCCCACCCAGCCACAGAATGAAGGCTAAGAAGGAAGCAGCACCCCTGCGGAGCACACCGTGGCCAGACACTTAGCCACACCCCTGCCCTTGGGGACACCGAAGGACCTGAGGAAAGGCGGCTGCCCAAGGGCTCCGGCAGAGTCGGGACCTTGGCTGTGAAAGGTGGTGAGTCTGGGTTTGGGTCTGTGCAACCTGGCGCTCCAGTTGGAGCAGTGAGAAGTGATAGTTGAGTCCCGTCCATGGAGTCCTGCCAAGTCCACCCCCGGCATCCTTCCGCTGCCGAGGCTGGAGGAAAGCTCGGGGCTGAGGAAGGGGCAATGTCGGGGTGTGAAAGTATCGCCCTATCCTGGGGCCCCGCCTGCCGAGTCAGAGAAGAGACGGGCGGGTCCTCAAGCCCCTGGGAGCAGGCCTGGTGCTCCAGAGAGGACCTGCACCCTCCTGCTGCTGCGTGGGCTGCAGAGCTGGGGTCAGGGGCCCATGCTGACAGCTGACGGGGGCACGTGCCTCAGAGGCAGAATACTCACATTGCCAGCCTCCCCCCAAGCCAACGGGTGGCTGAGGCATGGACAGTCTCATGGGACACCTGACTCCCAGACTGATCATCCATTACCCTGGGCTCTACTGTGCTGGGAAAGTGTCCCAGGACCCGGAAGCTCCTCCTCCTCCTCCCAATACCACTAAAGGAGCAGGGCCAGAGGTGGTAGCAGCAGGTGTGCCTGGAGGGAACCGCTTAGGTGCAAGCTGGCTCTCTGGGAGGAAGAAGGCGCACTGTGCTCTACAGCTCACCCCTCAGACCTGCTGGGGTGATTTCAGCTGCTGGTGCCAAGGCTCAACCCATACTGCCTCAAACAGGAGACAGGATTTAGTGACTTGAATTGCCGAAAGCTCTAGGGCAGACAGAAGGTCCATAGGACTTTGATCCCCAGACCCCTACTCTGTTTTCCAGCATTTCTTTCCACCACCAGTGGCAATCCTTGCCACTCACATTTTGAATAGGATAACTGAAAGGGAAAACCCCTCCCTGTCTTCCAGCATTGCACGTATCCATCCAACAGCATTAGCTAGAGCTGGATCCAGGCATCTCTCCTTACTTTCTCATCTCCTGACTTTCTCTCTGGTGCACAAAAGAAGCCAAAACCCTTGGGCGCCTGGGTGGCTCAGTGGGTTAAAACCTTTGGCTCAGGTCATGATCTCAGGATCCTGGGATCCAGGCCAGCATGGGGCTCTCTCTGCTCAGCAGGGAGCCTGCTTCCTCCTCTCTCTCTGCCTGCCTCTCTGCCTACCTGTGATCTCTGTCTGTCAAATAAATAAATAAAATCTTTAATAAAAAACAAAAAAGAAAGAAAGAAAAAGAAGAAGCCAAGACCCAAATGAGGTTATGAGCTATTGCCTAAAGTAAAAAAAAAAAAAAGTTAGTTTGTGATAATTGTCCTTAATCCTAAACATTGAGCAAAATGCTCAAATTCTATTTGTAATGATAAAAACCTGGGTGTGGCAGAAGGTTCCTTCTGACTCCTTCGGAGGCTGGAGAAATTCTCAGAGCACAGAAAAGCAGAGCAGAGCTCCTGGAGCAGAGGGAAGACAGAGTTTCACGTGACCAAGTAGATTTATTCCTCTTAGGCCTCAGCTAGCTTCCTACGGGAGCCAGTGCTTAAAGAGGAAAGATTCAGAATAGTTATTAGAGCTCATTCATTATTTATGCTTCTTAAGCATTTCTGTTTATTCTTAGAGCAATTGAGCAGAATAATTCTCAACTTAGCTTTCTTGTTATGTTTGTGAAACCCTAAATTGAAAGAACTCCACCTGAAATGCAAATTAAAATGACAATGTGATACCCCAATAGAAAGATAGATAGATCTATCTGAATATCTAAAATTAGAAGGCCGCCTTCTACCAAACGCTGTACCAAGTGTCTGAATTCTCCCCAACCCTGCTCAGGACTGCCTTGGATCCCCGCCTGCCCATGCTCTTGTCCCACGTCCCCTGCCTCCTCCAGGCTGCCCTCCCTCCCTTCTCCACCAAGTGTCCCAGTGCAAGAGGCTGGCCTGATCTGTGACCCACCGTGATGCAGTAGTAAAACTAGATGATGGGCATTTAAACAACTCCTTGGGCTCTCCAGTAAGAGATTGTGGTACTTCCCACGACTGTTAGTTCCATTTTGTGGGCACATTAAAGGGGCATGAGACCAGCCAAGAGGGTGTTGGTGGTGGGCATTGTAGACCTCAAGCCAGAGAGCTTTGCCATCAGACTGACCTCTGGTGACTCGGAAGACCCTCCTGCCAATGTGGCAATTGGACGCAAAGCTGTGTTCAAAATACAAAAATTCTTGTGTATCTGAGGAACTGTCAGCCATCCCTTACTTTCCATTCATCCCGGACCAGTCATTCAGGGTGGAAATTCTTTGTGAGCACTTATATTTCAGAGTGTCTGTAAATGGACACCAACTTTTTTATTTTTACCACAGCCTTTAAGCGTCATCAGCAGTTGATACCATGAAGATAAGCAGGGACCTCCAGATCACTAAGCTTGGCTGATGTCTGTTTCAAATTGGATCAGCTGCTACGGCTCCCCGTTGGTCTGGAGAAAGTGGCTTTGCAAGATCTGGAGCCTCGAAAATAAAAACAAAAAGCAAGTTTCACTGTCTCTTCTTTCAGGGCAGTTTAAACCCAAAATGACAACATCAGACTGTGGTTTGCCTTTAGGAAGCTGTCAGAACAAAAACACTGAGCCATTATTAACAGAACAAAGTAATAAATTTATGCTGGATTTTATTCAGACTAAACTGAAAAGAAAAAAAAAACCTTATCAAATTGTACACTTTAAATATGAAGTTTATTGATTATCTGTTACACCTCAATAAAGCTGTTTGTTTAAAAAAAGAACCCCAAGGGCGCCTGGGTGGCTCAGTGGGTTAAGCCGCTGCCTTCGGCTCAGGTCATGATCTCAGGGTCCTGGGATCGAGTCCCGCATCGGGCTCTCTGCTCAGCAGGGAGCCTGCTTCCTCCTCTCTCTCTCTGCCTGCCTCTCTGCCTACTTGTAATCTCTCTCTGTCAAATAAATAAATAAATCTTAATTTTAAAAAAAGAACCCCAAGAGTGGGAAAAAGAGGTGAGGAGTTAAAAAGTACAAACTTCCAACTATAAAATAAATGAATCATGGGGATGACATGTACAGCGTGGTAACAATAGGGAATAACATTGTCTTGAATACTTTTAAGTTGCTAAGAGTAGTTCTTGAAAGTTCCCATCACATACACGAACACACACAATTGTGTGTGTAGTTATGGATGTTAACTAGACTGGTTGTGGTGATCATTTCACAGTATATACAAATATTGAATCATGTTGTACACTTGAAACTAATATAATGTTACATGTCAACTATATCTGAATTTTTCAAAAGTTAAAAAAGAACCCCTAATGTCCACTCACTATACCTGCCCCACTTTCCCTCTTGGAACCTTGTGTTTAGGATCTTGTTTTATTCTCTTTTTAAAGATTTTATTTATTTATTTGACAGACAGAGATCACAAGTAGGCAGAGAGGCAGGTAGAGAGAGGGAGAAGCAGGCTCCCTGCTGAGCAGAGAGCCCATTGTGGGGCTGGATCTCAGGACCCTGGGATCATGACCTGAGCCGAAGGCAGAAGCTTTAAACCACGAGTCACCCAGGTGCCCCTAGGATCTTGTTTTAAATTTCCCCTTTTCTGCCCTATCGTTCCTTCAGTTTCAATAATCTGCCCAAATCAGACAGGACTCTCCTCTCTGGGCTGGGCAGTAATGTCCTTCCGTAGCAATGAGGAGACAGTTTCAAGACTCAGTGTCCAGTCACAGGATTCATACACCCTATATGTCCTCTCACGGTACCAGGCAGTACCCAGATACTAACCCCACCAATCTGGCCCTGTGCCAAATCAGTTGTGCATCTCAGAGTTTGGATGGTTCTTCTGGTGGCAGTAAACAGAAAGGAGTCTTTTCTGGAGAGCATGATCAAGCTCTGAACAGCAGCCATATACCTGCTCCAAGAAAAAGTATTACTACACCTGATACTACTTTCCCCAGGGCAAAAATTGTGACACCTGATGGTGTATTTCTTGCATCATTCAAAGTCAAATGGAAACATGTCCCCTATTCATGAAAACTAAAAAAGTAAAGACTCCTCCTAAACAAAGATGGATTTATAATGGGGAAGTACAATATTTCCAGTATACTTCTTGCTATACACATTACAAATAGAAACAATTATCCACTCTGCTAATTCCATCCGCTTCCTATAAAAAGGACAGATTCCGAACATGTGGGTATCAGGAGCCCTCAGGTCAATGGAGGACGTTTCCCAAGGTCCACCAGAGCCCCCTCCGGGCTGGTTTTCACCTTGGCAAGTCCCCCTCCACTCAACCCGTCGCCCTCCACCGCGGGGACCTGAGCTTAGCCCTCACCCAGCCCCGCCCCGCCCCGGCTCCTGCTAGCTTTGGCCCCGCGCCTCTGGGAAGGCAGTTTACGGAGGCCGCCGGCAACCCCAGGGCTGCTCTCGGACCTTTTCTCAGTGCGGATCCTGCGACCCTCCTGCAGTCTTCATCCTTCACCCACCTCTGCCCTTCTCCCAGTCTCCTTCCCCTCGATTCCTTATTTTATCCTAACTTGGTAAGTAGGGATAAATAACTTCCTAAATTCTCTCCCTGGCTGGCTTTTCCTCTCTGGGTGCACAGGTTCTGAGTACCTTTTTCCCTCCTCTGCTTCAAGCTTTCTGTTATTCAAATGACTCCCAAATCTACAAAGCTAACCCTAAGCTCTCTTTCTCAGCTTGAGAGTCACAGATGGTGGACCATAAATAAGATACATTCCTAAGAAATTAAAGACAATATATTCTTTTTAATCTGCAACTCACAGCCATGAAAGGGTCCCTTGAGGGATCAGAAGCTGGAGAATGCCTGATGGGGTCATTTGGAAGAAGGAAAACACAGAACAAAACGTGGAAAGGAGAGCACCATGCCAGAGAAAGGGAACCAGGTCAACTCAAAAGGGGAACTTCGGAGAAGAGCAGTGTTTGGTCTCTATAAACCAACCCCTGCCCACATAAATACAATCACAGCCAGTCAGACACTCACGCATCTCCCTCCAGGCAACTTGATGTATCCGGGCTTGGGTCAGAGAGACTAGGCATTGTGCCACACCTGCCAGAAACCAGAGTGCCCACACCCACCAGACCAGCCTCTGCCACACCCTGTTCCCAGGTCCCACCCTCCCCTTCGCCTTCCTGCCCCTCCAGCACTCCCGCCCCAGGCAGGGAGCCCCACACAGAGCCCAATATGGCCTCTCAACCCCAAAGGCCACCAGCTACCTAGGGCAACAGTCAGCAAACATTTGAGTAAGGCCAGCACCGTGAAAGAAGAAAAGACGATAAAAAAGAACTTACAGGAGCAAAGTGTCATCTTAGCAAGACTTACATATAATTCAGATCCTCGGAAGAATAAGTGAGGGTCTGGCATCCAAGAAATAAGAGTAGACAAGCTGTGATGGAAAGGAACCAATGAGAATTCTTAATAAGAAAAAAAGGCAGCAAAAGAAATAAAAAATTAAGCCAGTGAGCTGATAACAAAATAATTACCGTTTACAAGAACTACTGTACTGGAAAATTTGGGCTGAGGGATTCTTCTGGAAGAAGAGAAGAAGAAAAATGCAAATTAATCTATTTCAGAGATGGGGACAATAGAATTTGAAACTCTAGTATCCCTCTCATAGATGTTCCAAAGGAAGAAAACAGAAGAGAGGGGAGTTTATTTATTTTTATTTTTTTTAATTGTATCTATTTATTTGACAGAGAGGACATGGAGAGAAAGCGAACACAAGCAGGGGGAGTGGGAGTGGGAGAAGCAGGCTCCCCGCCGAGCAGGGCTCCATCTCAGGACCTGAGCGGAAGGTAGACACTTAAGGACTGAGCCACCCAGGCACCCCAAGAGGGGAATTTTTAAAGAAATGTTAAAACTGCAAAATGGAGCAGAAAATACTGTGATACTGTGTTCCCATCAGTCAATATTGACAACTCCCACTTTTTTTTTTTTTTTTACCAAATGTGCTTCAAGTAATTCCTTCAAAGAAATAAAACCAAAGGTAAAGCTGATGGTCCTTCTGACACCAGTTCCCCGCCCCCTCTTTGCTCCAGAGGGCAGCCATCACCATCATGAATTTGTCTGTTTCTTTCCAGCCCATTATATATATACAAAATATATGAGGTTCTTGTCCATGGCTTTAATTTTACTTAAATGATAGTATATGTACCCGAGTTTCTGCAGTACGCTGTTTTTCACTCAACAGTATGTTTTAGCCCTCTCCAGTTAATTCTCTTGAATGGCTATAGAATATTTCCTTGTATTACTGACTATACCACATTTTTAAAAAGAGTACTTTATTTATAAATGGACTTATGGGGTAGCTCAAATTTTTACTATCATGCAACAATGAAACAATGCAATGATACGTGCTTTACACATGGGTGAGAATTTTCCAAGCCTACATCTAGAAGTAGAATTGTAGGGTCATAGGATATACACAAGCCCAATTCTACTAGATTCTGTCAAATAGCTCCTCAATTTATACTCCAACAAGCAGCATATGGCCGTCCCCATTTTCTGTCAATCTCACCAAGACTTAATATTTTCAGGCTTTAATTTTACTGGTCTGATGGATGAGAAATCACACCTCATCAAAGTTTGTATTTGCATGGCCCTGATTTCTAGTAAGTTTGACCATCCTTTCATAGCCTATTGGCCATTCGGGATTCCTCTTCCATTATTTGTCTCTTTGAATCTTTTTTTTTTTTTTTTTTTTGAGCCATTACTGTCATATAACATTATATTAGATTCAGGGATACAATTAGTGATTTGATATTTATATATTATAAACTGATCACCACCCTAGGTCTAGTTAATATCTGTCATCACACAGTTACAAATATTTTTTTCTTGTGTTGGGAACTTCCAAGATCTACTCTCTTAGCAGCTTTCAAATAGGCAGTTCAGTATTAATTATGGTGGCTCTGCAGTACATGACATCCCAGTGACTTATTTATAGCTGGAAGTCAGTACGTTTTGACCACCTTCACCCATCCTCTCCACCCTGAATCATTTTTCTATTCTATTTATAGTGGGGGGATTTTGATACAAAAGTTTCTAATTTTAATCTAGTCAGATTTTTTCAATCTGATGCGAGATACTTTAAAAAAAAAAAATGGAGGAGTATTCGTCAGACCTGAAAAGCTCAAGTCCTCCGACCTGAGAGGCTACCCAGAGCCCTAAGCAGGGTGATAACAATAAATGTCCATGTAGTTGGACACAAGGCAGTGAATCTTCTAAATATGATCATAGGAGGGTGTTGTGTTTGGGGTGGGAAGGGCAATGTGGTCTGTACCAGTGTTTGTGCTGAGACCAAGGAGCAAGAGGGAGCTCTCTGGGGACCAGGAGATCTTGCGCAGTGGCTAGTTTCGAGCTGTCTGTGGGCCGGCTGGCCTTTGAGCCAGTCCTGCAAACAGAATTCTAGAGATTCATTAGGGAACATGCATGGAAGGCTTCTGTTTTGTTTAATACAATAACTAACAATTTAGAGTTCACAAAATATTGTTTACATATTAGGGCGAACCATCTGAAATTGCCATTTTTGGACAGTAAGAAATGATCGAATGTTAGGTATTTCCTAGGATTCCATCAAATGCACGATTTCCTTTCATACTCTCAACTCTGAGATACAGTAAGAAATGATCGAATGTTAGGTATTTCCTAGGATTCCATCAAATGCACGATTTCCTTTCATACTCTCAACTCTGTGAGATTATTAACTTGTTTTACACATGAGCAACCAGTGGGGCAGGGACCTTAAGTCTGCCTGTGAGGACCTTGTAAGACCTAATGGCCCAGGTTAGTTAGTCGGCCTGGCTGCATGCCAGTCCTGCATGCAGGACTCTGAGCAGCACTGCCCCCATCTGGGCAATAGGAAAAACACTTCATGTGCTCACCCCCAGGAAGATGGCCATCTTTCTTCTAGGGAGGTAGGCTCAAGATAATGGGTGGCAAGAACTGGCTTTCGCCAGGAGAAGTTGGCCCTGACATTCTGACAGCCTGCTTCAGGCATAACATACGAGCTGGAGAGGTGTGTCCAGGCCAGAGAGCCCGGTGCACCAGAGACCATCCCATGAGTGAGTGGGGAAGAGGGGGGATGGCTGTGTGTGTCCCACGGCCAACCACTGTGCTCAGAGCCCTAAGTGACTGGTGTACTGTTTCCTTGCACCAAGAGCCTTCCGGGAGGCACCCTTCCGCCTGGATGACAACTCCAGCAGGCCCGATGTTTTCCTTCTTAGGAGAGGGTCCGTGGTCACTTTGGGTTGCAAACACAGACTCATTTCAGAAACGAGAATGCTAATGCCAGGTATTCATCAAAACCCTGGACTTATTTTTACCTTCTGTGCTCTCCTCCCCCAGCCGGGGCCTGCCCAGCTGGGAGCCTAACGTGGGGACAACATAGAGAACTTGGCTTCTTCTCTCTTTTTCCAGCGGCCTCCCTAGCCAGTTGCCATGGCTACGACTGCTGGCGGGCTCTGGGAGCAGTCAGGGAAGGGGCAGCAACAGCTGTATATTGACTTCAGGCTTTTTTGCCAGACAGATGTTAAGCTCTGCCTCTCTCTCACCGCGTGCTTGAATGCCCTCCCCTGAGCCTCCCCACTTGGCTCTTTCTCCAGGAGCTCTCTCAAACCCGGGGATGTGTCTGAAGTTCAGTCTCATTTCGGGGGGTCATCTGAGACCCTTTCCTCAGCCCCCAGGCATGCAGCTCCAGCCTTTAGCTAGTTCCTGTACCCCATGCTTGTTGCATCCCCCAGAACTCTGGGTAGTAGGCTGGTCCCCACGTGATAACAGCCGCCCTACCAAAGCAGCTAGTGAGAGCACCTTCCAGATCTCCCATATGGGACCAGAGCCGGGGCAACCCCACCTCAGCTGCAGGGGTCACACATTCGGCTCTTGGAATAGCACCGCTGTCGACACTCACCCTCCCTAGATCTGAGGTGTGGGACCAGGAACTCGCGGTGTCCAAGATGGCAGCCCGACCAGCTTTCTTCAAGGAAATGCTCCTGCCTCCTCTATCTCTACCTTCTCAGAGTCTCAATGTGAACTGGGACAGAGTCTTGGGACAGAGTCTTGCTATTTCCTTAGAAAAATCTCTCCATGGGGTGACTTGGCATCCCACTTTGGATTTTCACCACCATAATACATATTAGTGCCTTATGAAAATTTTAGTTTTAAGGCCCTGTTACATTTCTATACATTGATTCTTTATGTTCATAAGTACAGATAGCATTTTCCATTTTAAAGATGAGGAAAACTCATCTCTCGGGCTTAAAGATGGAATGCCAAGGTCACCCCAGTGGTCAGTGATGGACAACCAGGTCTGACCGGTGTCATCTGGGAGGTGTGTGCTCACTGGCCCCAAGCCCAAGCCCAGATGAAGGATTTGGAGACACGGAGGGGAGTGTTTCCTTCATTTAGGCCCCAGGACCCAAGTCACCACAAGAGGCTCCTATCTACTATAGAGCTGGTGGAGGTCAGCTCCTGTGGCCTGGCTGTGCGCCCATCCCCACAGGACACATTCTGGGACCTAGTTTCAGAGAGAGGGCTGGGAGGACTTGGGTTGTGGGAGAGACCGGTAATTGTACTGATCTGGCAACTACCCCATCTCAATGTGACTTTGACTCGAAGTAGGGAGCCGGGAGAGCTGACTCACCTAGTCTAGCATCCAAGCCAAACACTGTGAGGAAAGGGCCCAGCTCAGCCAAGACTGTAACTGCGGGAGGACGGGGCTCTGTGCTGGGATCCCAGCCATGCCTCTGCCTCAGTGTTTTCTCAGTTTGCTTGGGCCTCCTTTTCTCAGTGATTCTCTGAGACTCAGAGCCAGGCATGCTGGGACTTCAACAGGTGGTCCGGAACCACACAGAAGGTGTTGAGAGGCGAGCATTGGCGGGACTGACTTAGCTGGTCCTTATGGGAGCAGGAGGAGGCAGCCCGGGCCACCTCCCAGGATGGGCTTCATTTGGTCTCCAAGGAGGTTCAGTCTGTTGGGAGTTTCCAGGGCAGGGGGTTATTTCCTAAGCCACTGTCCACCCGCAATGAAGTGGTGACTGAACACCATGACATAGAGCACTGAATAATATGGAAAGATATTTACAGTATATTATTCAGTGAGGACTATGTAGAGCAGGATACTACCTATATCAAAGCAGACTTCTTGGGCACCTGGGAGGCTCAGCCAGTTAAGGGTCCACCTTTGGCTCAAGTCATGATCCCAGGGTCCTGGGCTCGAGCCCCGCATCAGGCTCCCTGCTCAGCGGAGAGCCTGCTTCTCTCTCTGCCCCTCCTCCCATTCATTCTTTCATTGTCTCTCTCTCAAATAAATAAATAAAATCTTATCAGAAAGAAAGAGAGAGAGAAAAGAAAGAAAGATGGATGGATGGATGGATGGATGGATGGACATAAAAGCGGCCTTCTTGCTTGAACAAGGACTTCTGAAGGACCAGCGGGAAATGTGCAGTTTGGGTGCTGGGCTCCATTGATCACTCTCCTTACTTATCCTCAGGCTGACCCAAAGTGTAGGGTTGAGACATGGTCCAGCCCCTTCCACTTCCTAGATTCAGAGCCACTCACCTTCATTGCCCCTCGGTCCTCTGCCAGGGGGCAGAGGTCTTCTACACCCTCCAGATACAAAGGGGATTGTCATATCCGGCGCCACTGCCCCAGACAACTGGGCCACTCACTGGGCATCCATCAGTTGGATGCTCCCTTTGGTGATTCCAGGAAGCCCCATTCAATCTCACCCTCACATCTGCTGGGGACTACATCCCTGAAGCCAGAATCTGTTTTGATACTTCCTCAATGAAGTAAAGTCACACACACACACACACACACTCACACACACATGCGCGCGCGCTTGCGCTTAAACTAGGGCAATCCACCTTGAAACAAAACAAAACAAAACCACACGTATAAATATTGTTTTGTCTTTGTTTCTACATGCAATTGGCTCGTAATAGGTATGTTACTCTGCCACTAAGATTAAGCTTAATTCATACTTAGGTCTGAAACATTTCTCCAAGGAAACGATCCACAGATCTGCATTTCTGCTGCCTTCCTGCAGAGGTGACCTTCCAATACTCAGTGCAAGTCAGCCTGGCTTCTTCTAGCCACAACCTGGGCATGCCAGAAGAGGGGCGAGGTGGGGCTCACATCACTAAAAACCTGTAGGGAGATTTCCCAGGCGAGGGGAGAGAGGTCAAACCGCTATCTACTCTTTACAGAACTGTTCTGATTGTAACTCCAAAATTACAGGGTTTGGATTCTGTTGGGTGTGTTTATTTTGACTCTTATTCTCCTCATCAGAAGGAAGGACTGACTTCCCCCAGATATGTATTTAAGCCTGTATACGTATGCTTAGAAAACATTTTGGAAGGAAACACAACGAAATGCCTAAAGTAGTTACAGCAAGGCCTTAGGATTCTTATTTTATTGTTACCTGTGTTTTCCACAACGAATGTGTTCCTCCTCTACTTTGCCAAAGAAATCGAGCCCATTGGCCTGAACTGCCTTGAACTCCTGTTGACTTCTCTCCTCGATATCCACAACCATCCCTGTGTCCACATCCCCCTCCCCCCACTTCTCCCCAAAATCAGAGACCAAGGGGAACTCTCCTGCTGTGTCCTTACTGTCTCTGTGTTCTTACTAAACCTACTATGTAGAACTGACCTATTAATATATTACAGAACTGTGGTCAACAGCAATACTCCTGATAAATAAAAATAGCTCAAGAAATTGTAATGAAATGGTTTGGCCTTCTAGTGCCTCAGTTCCCTCATCTGTGAAATGGGGTCATGATCGTACCTCCCTCACAGAATTGCGGTAAGCATTAAATGAGTTAGAGTTATGTTAAGCACTTAGAAGAGCATCTTGCATGTATTAGGTACTCTATAAATGTTTACTAGTATCAGTATTCCTAGTACCAATTAGTATTATTGGTTTTAGTATTAGTACATTCCTACATTTCTTTTTTTTTTTTTAAGATTTTATTTATTTATTTGACAGAGATCACAAGTAGGCAGAGAGGCCGGCAGAGAGAGAGGGGGAAGCAGGCTCCCCGCTGAGCAGAGAGCCGATATGGGGCTTGATCCCAGGACCCTGAGATCATGACCTGAGCCGAAGGCAGAGGCCTTAACCCACTAAGCTACCCAGGCACCCCTCATTCCTACATTTCTACAGAATCCTTGATTCATTAATTATGACCCCCTCTCTCCTACACGTTAAACCTCTCTCTCTTCAGATTCCCTCCCTGAGTTTATTCAGAGACAACTCTGTCCAAACCCCAACCCAGCCTGTGATTTCGGTGACCTGTCTCTCCCCACCCTTCAAGTCCAGGCACCTGGGAAAAGCGGGCTTCGAGATTGTCTCCGTATTTGCTCACTACCAGCTCACCGTGGCTAGGATACAGTGCAATCTGTGTCCCCCCCCCCCACCTCCCCAATGACCACAATTATCCTTCTTTGACCAAATTCAAAGGACCCTATTCAGTTTATATCTTCCCAGACCCTTCTTCCTTATCTGACCCACTCTCTTTCCTAAACTTACTGCCTCACCTCTCCTGTTCACTCCCTTCTCTGGACTCGTCTCAGCCTCCCTGCCTGGATTCTTTCTCTCTACTCAGTCCTTCCATGTTTGGTCCTCCCAAAGGTCTGTCTGCAGCCACCAGACCTCCCCATTCTTCAGGTCTTCCCCAGGGAAGCCTATACACTGTCACACTATGCACTGTCTTTCTCCTACACAACTAAATCCACGCTGTTGCCCTCTTGGCCTCACTTCTAAGCCATAGACCCAGATATCCTAGTACAAACTGGATAATTATGCCTGGAGGTCTCACAACACTGTCTAACATTAAACGCAACACCTTCTCAAGTCGATGTGTCCTTCAGGGAGCCCTTTCTAGACACATCAAATGTCAGGTGGTGACTCACCAGCCCCATCCCCCAGGGGGAGCGACTTGGGAAACATCCTTGGCTTTTCCCTCCAGGCATGCCTCAAGTCCGGCTGGGTTCCTTCCTATTCCTGGCTTTTCTGAAGTCGAGCTACTTCTCTCCACAGGAGACCACATCAGATGCAAGCAGTCAAAGCATTGTCTTGGTCTCTCCATCCATCCTCCTCCCAACCTTCCTCCTTTCGCACTCCCCTCTTTCTCCTTTTACACATTCAGTCCATCAGTCAGTCAGTCAGTCAACAAACAGTTGAACATCGACTCTATGCTAGGCCTGAGGAATATAAAAAAGGAAAAAGACAATACCCCTGAGGGAGCTCAGGATTTAGGGGGGAGCCCCAGCATCATGAAATACGCACACACAAGGAACTCTGAGTCATCCTATCTGAACCGACAGTCACGTAGATCTGTATTATTGTGATTTTTTACTGTAACAGTTCCAACAAAGAAGTAAAGACACTAACATATCTTACTTTCAAGACCCCAACTCCCAGTTCTATGGAATTCTGATATTTATCTTTCCCTTGTATGTTTATACTCTATAACATATATGTGTAACTATATATAATATCCATGTTTTCAATCTCATGTAAAATTTATCACACTCTGTATGTCATTTGACAAAGTGGGATTTTTTTCCTCAGCGTTACATTTTTGAGATTTTTCCATGTTGATACATGTAGCATTTTCGCTACTCTGTAGTATCCCCTTTAATTTATTCGTTCTCCCGTTGATGGATACACAGACGATTTCCATTTTTTCCCTAATATGAGCAATGTTGTAATGAATTCTCACCCATGTATTATACATTCCTCCCTGTGCGCACGTGAGGATTTCTCTAGAAATTGAACAGCTGAGGGACAAGCCCATCTGAAGTTTCTTAGACATTGCCAAATTGTTCTTCAAAGTGATCACACCCGTTTACTCTCCCTCCAGCAGCCTGTGAGAATTTCTGTTTATGTCCTCTACATCCTTGTAAATGCATGTAGTATCCCTTTTTTATTGTTGTCAATCTACTGGGTGTGTAATGGCATCTCAGGTAGTTTAAATTTGTATTTCCTCACTTATTAGTGAAGCTGTCCATTCAGACCTCCTCTTCTCTTCATTGCCTCTTCATATTCTAGGCATATTTTTCTGTTGTATTGTTGATCTCTTTCCTATATGATTTATAGGCTGTCTTTAGAAATTCTAGATACTAATTTTTTGTCAGTTCTTTGTGTGGCAAATACCTTCCCCGCCCACCCCACCCACCTCCCACATCCCCCACCTCAGGCTTATCTTTGAGTTTATTTAAGATGTCTTTTTTGAAAAGACAATGTTTGTTTGTTTGTTTGTTTGTTTTAGCGAGAGGGAGAAAGGGGGAGGGGCAGAGGGAGAGGGAGAAATAGAATCTCAAGCAGGCTCCACTCCCAGCACGGAGCCTGAGATGGGGCTGGATCCCACAATCCTGAGCTCTTGAACTGAGCCGAAATCAGTCGGACACTTAAGTCTCCGAGCCACCCAGGGGCCCCCAAAAGACGTTGTTTATTTAAAACAGGTAAAATGTGATTCATTCCTTTTATGATTTATGTTTGTCTCCTATTTAAGAAATCATTACCTGCCCAACAGTCGTAAAGAACTCTCCATATTTCTTCTAAAAGTTTTAAAGATGCGCTTTCTGGTTATTTATTTTGACTAGGAATCTAGTTTGATGTTTTTCTGTATGGATAATCAATTTTCCAAGCATTACTTATTTTTAAAAGTAATTTCTTTCTCCTGTGGATTTGAAATGCCAGCTAGTATTTCCATATGTGCGTGGGTCTCTTCCTGGGCTCTCTGTTCTGATCACCACCCCACTCTCTAATTACTATTCCCTTGTAACTCCAAGTCTAGGTTAAGCCTTCCTTCCACCCCACCTCCTTGTGTTCTTTTCCAAAATTATCTACTTCTTGTTCTTCATATGAATTTTAAGATGGGTTTGTCAAGTAGTACATAAAAAAAAAAACTTCATTGGGATTTTAATGGAAATTTGGTTGAATTTATAGATTATTTGGGAGGCATTGGAATATTTAGGCCACTGAGTCTTCAGATCCATGAACATAAGTCTCTTTGTTTATTTTCAGGTCTTCTTTTGTATTCTTCCCACAATGCTTTATAATTTCCTCCATAAAATGTCTTGTCCTGTCTTCCGTTGGATTAATCACTGGGTACTTCATACTTTATCTCCATTATGAATGAGATCTTTTTCCCATTACATTTTCTAACTGGTCATGATTGATGAACAGGAAGACCACTGATTTTTCTCTGTTGACCCCGTGTTCAACAATATTGCTGAATTCATTTAATACTTCTAATAGTTTACCTGTAAATTATTTTTGAATTATCTATGTAGACAACTGCAGTCTGTAAAAGAGAATACTTGGCATTTCTTCTTTTCAATTCTTACACCTCTTCTTTTTTTTCTTTGACTGCTGCATAAGCTAGGTTCTCCCATGTGGAGAAGGAGTGAGGAGAGCAAGCACCTTTGTTTTATTCCTGAGTTGACAAGAAATGCTTCTGAAATTTTGCCATGTGAGTATACTTGCTGTGGATTATTGGTGGATAACTTTTATCATGTTCAAATAGCATCCTTCTATTCCCAATTTGGTAAGTTTGATCATGAATGGGTATAAAATTTTATCAAATTTATCAAATTTTCTCTGCCTCTGTTAAGACAGTTGTATATTATCTCCTTTAAATGTTTAATACAGCAAATCACATTAATAAACTCTCCTAGGTTAAACATTCTTACGTTCTGGGATAAACTCTAACTATACTTAATTCATCTTCCTAGTATTTTATTTATGACTTTTGCATCCAGGTTCTTAAGTGATGATATCAGTTCTGTGTCATTGCATAGCCGTTATTTCAAATTAACTTATTAAAACTATAAGCACTTATTATCTCTCAGTTTCTGTGGCTCAGGAATATGGGAACAACTTAGCCAGTGGTTCTGTCTTGGGGGTCTCTCATGAGGTTGCAGTTAAGATGGTTGGCCAGTGCTGCCGTCATCTGAAGCTTTGACTATGGCTGGAGGATCCACTTCTAAGATGACCCACGCACATGAACAGGAAATTGGTGCTGGCTGTTGGCAAAAGTCCCAGTTCCTCACTGTGTGGCTCTCTCTATAGGGATATTTGAATATGTTCATGACACGAACTTTCGCAAGGCAGAGAGACTGGAATGTTTTTGTTTTTGTTTTTGTTTTCATGAATTAGCCTCCAAAGTTACACACTATCACTTCCATCATGTCCTGTGGACACACAGACAAGCCATGATTCAGGGTAGTGGAGTACTACAGAAGGATATGATGACCGGGAGTGAAGGTCATTGGGAACCATCTTGGAGGTTGGCTACCAGTGAGATTGGTTTATCATTTTCTTTTCTTGACCGGACCTTGTTCGGTTAGTATCAAGAATATAATCAACTCAAAAATTAAAATCCCTGGTTTAATTCTCTGAAGCAGTTCTTTGCAGCTTCAGGGAAGGAAACCTTCCTGTATAATTCATGTATTTTGAAAGGGGAGATGTTTGATTAATATATAATTATTATTGGTTATTTCAAACTTTCTATTTCTTCTTGGGTAAAGTTTGATATTCACCTTTTTTTATTATGTTCAGTTAACCAGCATGTAATACATCATATGTTTTTGATGTGGTGTTGAAGATTATTCACATTTTTTTCAAAAAGTATCCATTTCCTCCATGTTTTCACTTCCATTGACATAAAGTTGTTCCACCCTTCTCCCACTACTTTTTTAAATTTCTATTTTTGATTAGGCCAATTTTTGTTTCTCATATTGTCTATTTGTGACTGTTTCCTCTTCTTCCTTGACAAGTCTTGCTGAAAGTTTATCTTTTTGTTATTTTTTTTCTTTTCTAATGACCCACAATTTGGGTTTTGTTTCTTTGTTTTCTATTTCATTAACTTCCGTTATTTTTTACTATTCTCCCCACTCTCCGTAGGTTAACTCTGTTATACTCTTCTAGCTCATTATACCAATTGCTTAATTAATTCTAAATCTGTCATTTGTATAAATGCCTTAAAATTTAGAAATACTTCTGTTTTATCCTACAAGGTTTGACATGTAGTACTTTTGTTATCATTTACTTCTGAATATTTGGTTATTTCCATTGTGGTATCTTAACTCATTTATTTAGGAGTGACTTTTTACAGTTCTAAACATGTGGGAGATCTCATACTATTTTTTATCATTAATCTCTGATTTACTTTAATTTACAAGGAACACAATTTGCATGATGTTGACTGACATCCTCTCTCGTGTGGGTATGCAGTTATTAGTTCATAATTTTTCCATGAGTACCTTAAGAAAGAGGAAAAAATAACAAAAAATTATATTATATTTAGAAAAAGACGGGGCGCCTGGGTGGCTCAGTGGGTTAAGCCTCTGCCTTCAGCTCAGGTCATGATGCCAGGGTCCTGGGATCAAGCCCTGCATCGGGCTCTCTGATCAGCAGGGAGCCTGCTTCTTCCTCTGTCTTGCCTGTCTCTCTGCCTACTTGTGATCTCTGTCTGTCAAATAAATAAATAAAATCTTTTTAAAAAAAATTTAGAAAAAGAAAAGCAAAAACAAAACCAAAATAAAATAAAATAAGATACCTGTTATGAAATGTGTTCATTTCTCTTCATAATTCCATCAATCTTTGCTGTACTGTTAAGAGCATAAGGGTTCATGATTGTCATTTCTGCCTGGTTAATTGTGTCTTTCCTTATTGTATAATAGGGAAAAAATAATGTCCTTTTATTCCTTCACTATTTGTGCTCTTTGCCTTTATTTTGTCTGATATTAGCATGGCTACACCATGCTAATAATATTTAGAATAATATTTGCACAGTACATGTTTGTTCATCATATTATTTTTAACCTTTCTATTTGGTTCTGTTTTGACAGGAGTCTTATAGAATATTCTTTTTTTTTTTTTAAGATTTAAAAAATATTAAGATTCCAAAATATTGATGTCCTTTTGTCTCCATACTTTTGTGATTCTATGCCCTTAAAAAAATAATTTTAGAAGGTTTTAAAATAGAGATTTGGAAAGGAGCTGGGGTAACTGGAAATCTGCAACTTTTTTCTATAAATAATAGGTAAACTAAAACCTAAGCCTTCACTATTCAGTATGGTAGCTACTAGCCACATATGGTTACTGGGCAACTGAAATGTAGCTAGTCAAAAATGAGATGTATTACACTTACAGTGCAATAAGCATTGGATTTCTGAGACTTAGTATGAATAAAAGATTATAAAATATATCATCAGTATGTTATAATATCGATTGCATATTGAAATTAAAGTATTTCAGATATATTGAGTTAAATAAAATATATTAGTAACTTTTTTTAAAAGAATTTATTTATTTATTTGACAGAGAGAGATCACAAGTAGGCAGAGAGGCAGGCAGAGAGAGAGAGGAGGAAGCAGGCTCCCTGCTGAGCAGAGAGCCCAACGTGGGACTTGATCCCAGGACCCTGGGATCATGACCTGAGCCGAAGACAGTGGCTTAACCCACTGAGCCACCCAGGCGCCCCAGTAACTTTTTTTTTTTTTTAACTATTTAAAATGTGGCTTCTATGGGCACCAGAGTGGCTCAGTTGGTTAAGCATCTGTCTTTGGCTGAGGTCACGATTCCAGGGTCCTGGGATTGAGCCCACATTGGGCTCCCTGCTCAGTGGGGAGCCTGCTTCTCCCTCTTCCCTCTGCTGCTTCCTCTGCTTGTGCTCTCTTGCTTTCTGTCAAATAAATAAATAAAATCTTTAAAATAAAATAAAATGTGGCTTCTATAAAATATAAAATTACATATATGGATTGTTTTTTATTTCTATACGAAAACTCTGTTCTAGATGACAAAATATTAAGGATATGTGTAATAATCAGGTAAAGTGTGAAAATGTTCTTGATGTACAGGAAGAAGAAAATGGAACAACTTTATATTTGTTAGAATAAATTATGATTAGATATAAAAATTAAGAATTAAAGGTGACCTGAAAGAATTAAAATACAATATATATCTTCCAAACAAAAGAAGAAAAATAAGAGAATATAAAAAACTTCATCAGTCTAGCAGAAAACAACAAAAATTTTTGAAGTGGAAAAGGAGAAAAAGTTATTAAACAGAAACAAAATAAAATATATTAATACATTAAAATACTTAAGTAACCACTTTTTATATAAACAGATTAATTTGACCAATTAAATTCAGAGATGATCAGAATGGGTAAAAGCTGATGAAACAAACATATGCTGTTTATAAGACTCATGTCAAGGGCACCTGGGTGGCTCAGTGGGTTAAGCCGTTGCCTTCGGCTCAGGTCATGATCTCAGGGTCCTGGGAGCCTGCTTCCCTCTCTCTCTCTCTCTCTGCCTACTTGTGATCTCTCTCTCTGTCAAATAAATAAATAAAATCTTTAAAAAAAAAAATTGGAATCTGAAAATCTGAGTAGCAAACCCAATACGCTAGAAGAAGCTGACACCAAAGCCAACCATATAGGAAATGCGGGAGCAAACTGAAACAGTGTGCGTGATCCTGAAAAGTCCTAGGAACTGTGGACAGTAGGTGTCCCTGAGAGTAGGGATGTGGGTGCAACTAAATATAGGATGACTAGTTTAAAAATTTGTATGAGAGGGATTATCCCAGTGGGCTCTCAGAACACGGCAAGCAGGCTGACATCTAGAAGACTTCCTCTCTGGGGAATCTGCCCAACCACAGAGAAAAGATTTGCATATTGACATTTGGGGGCCCATAGGAAAATGGCCCATGCAGACATTCTAGAATGAGACCCGCCCAGATAAGCCCCATCCATGTACACATTGCCTCCATTCAGCTGTTCAGTGCTTTATCCTAGATATTGACAAGCAAGGATTACCAGACATTTGAGCTTCCTCTGTGAAGACATATACATACATACATACATAAATGGAATTTGGGGAAATAAGGGCAATTGGGAACGGGGTGGGGGGGAACTGGTTTAAAAATCCATAATTCAGGGCACTAGGGTGGCTCAGTGGGTTAAAGCCTCTGCCTTCAGCTCAGGTCATGATCCCAGAGTCCTGGGATCAAGCCCCGCATAGGGCTCTCTGCTCAGTGGAAAGCCTGCTTCCCCGCCCCCCACTCTCTCTGCCTGTCTCTCTATCTACTTGTGCTCTCTGTTTGTGAAATAAATAAATAAAATATTTAAAAAAATAATAATAATTTAAAAATCCTTAATTAAGATCCTTAGGAAGATAAGCAGAGATAAATAAGTAATAAAAATATAAGAGAAAAAAATGAAAAATTCAGGAGTTTTGAAAATAAAGCCAAGGAATCTCCATGGAAGTAGAACAGAGAGAGCAAGAGAGAAAGATTAAAAATAGGAGAGAAAAAATAAAATCTTTGAATGATCAATCCAGAACATCCAATATCCAGATTATTAGAAATTTACAAGGATAAAATGTAAGGAGAAAAGTATCAAAGAATTAATTCAACTTCTAAGAAGAAAGAATATGTATATTTAGAGTAAAAGTCTCCATGCTCTCAGGACAATTAATTTTAAAAAAGACCTCACCAAAGTTTATAATCATTACATATCAAAACAACAGGAATAAAAGAAAAAGCCTAGAATTTTTCCAGGAGGGAAAAAAGTATCCTACACAGAAAATCTGGAATCAGGGTGCCTGGGTGGCTCAGTCCATTAAGCATCTGCCTTTGGCTCAGGTCATGGTCCCAGGGTGCTGGGCAGGGAGTCTGCTTCTCCCTCTCCCTCTGCCTGCCACTCCACCTGCTTGTGCTCTCTCTCTCTCCCTCAAACAAATTGATAAAATCTTTTTTTAAAAATCTGGAATCAAAATAGCAATGAATTTCTTAACAGTAACACCAGAAGCTAAAAGATAAAGGAGCAGTGTCTTCAAATTCTGAGAAAATTATTTCTGACCCAGAATTACATTTACAGCTGAACTGTCACTCAAGTGTGACCATGGACTAGACATTTTAGAGATGAAAGCTCTCAAAAAAACATGCTTAGGTCTTATGCACCCTTGGTCAGAAGGCCACCGGAGAATATGCTCCATCAAAATGAGGGACTAAACCCAACAAACAGGAAGACACAAGACACAGGATGTAGGCTAAGGGATTCCCCAAGGTGATAGGGAACGGATGTTCCAGTAAGACAGCTGTACAGCAGACCTAGAGTGTAGCCAACCCGGACAGAAGCAGAACATACTGTTCTAGGAGATGTCCCCAAGAAAAAGAGGAAGTTCATACATTACCTGACATGTTCAGGCATATTGAGAGGAAATGAGTCACTCGTGAAATCTAAACAAATGAAAAGATAGACCATTATTATCACCAGAGAAAACAAAAAGTTATACAAGAAAAGAATTGCTACCGTAACAGAATACAAGGTTTACAGATAGTATTGATATGGTTATACCAGTATGAGCACTGAAAAACTAAAAAGTATGAAGGAATTACCTTGCAAAGCAAAGTGTAGGGGACTTGGGAGGGAGAAAAATAACGTCATCTTCCATAATAGGAAATCAATATATAGTATCTAAAATGGAAAAATAGGATGCCTGGGTGGCTCAGTCAGTTAAGCATCTGCCTTCAGCTCAGGTTCAGAGTCCTAGGATCAAGCGCTGCTTTGGGCTTCCCGCTCAGCAAGGAGTCTGCTTCTCCCTCTCCCTCAGCTTCTGCCCACCTCCATTCTGCTCATGCTCTTTCTCTCCTCTCTCAAATAAATAATATCTTTTAAAAATACAATACAGTAGAATACAATACAATGAAAAATGGCTCAGTCCATTGAGTTTTGGCTCTTGGTTTCAGCTTGAGTGGTGAACTTGGGGCCCTGGGATCGAACCCCATGTCAGGCTCTATGCTCAGCACTGAGCCTGCTTGAGATTCTCTCTCCCTCTCCCTCAGACCCTCCCCAACTCTCTCTCTCTCAATAAATACATAAATAAATTCTTCTTAAAATTTCATTAAAAACCAAAATGAAAAATAAGAAAAATATAAATAAGATACATAGAAATAAATAGAGGCAAATAACAACAAAATAATAGTTAAAGAGTTAAAACTGTTTGCCCTTAGGGTTTGGGAACTGGGGTAGGGTAAGATGGGATGGGGGCTGCAGTTTTTCACTCTAAGCTGTTTTAATCATCTATTGTTGTACAACAAAACCCCCAAAGCTAATCAGCTTAAAATAACAACAAACATTTGTTATCTCACTCAGTTTTTGTGAGTCAGAAATTCAAGAGCTCAGCTAGGTGGTTCTGGCTCAGAATGTCTCCTAGGATGGCCAAGGCTGTAATCATCTGAAAGCCTGACAGAGGCTGAAGAGCCCCTTTCGGAAATGATCCACTAACATACCTGGCAATTAGTGCTGATTGTTAGCATAAGGCCTCAGGCCCTTGCCATACAGACCTCTCCTTGGAGTTTCCTGGAGGCCCTTACCACATGGCAGCTGCCTTCCATCAGAGAAACTGAGACTAGAGGAAACCAGGTGGACGCAGCAATGCCTTTCATCATTTAACCTCAGATGTCACACACCTGTGATATCCAATAAGCAATATGTTCTGGGATAGCCTATGGATCACACAGGTCAGCCTCACTCCATGTGAGAGGTACAACACAAGGGCATGACTACCAGGAGAAAAGGATCACTGGGGGCCATTCTTAGAGAGTGAAGCAACTTTTTAAAATGTGTTTATCTTTAATAAAAATGAGAATGTTTTTTGTTTACAATCTATGCTCATTTAGATTTATCAACATATTTTTATCAAGTTCTGTACTTAACATTGTTCTTGTATTCTTTCTTTTCTCTCT
This sequence comes from Mustela nigripes, assembly GCF_022355385.1. NCBI lineage: Eukaryota > Metazoa > Chordata > Mammalia > Carnivora > Mustelidae > Mustela > Mustela nigripes. The sequence goes on from NC_081558.1 coordinate 112,702,601, forward strand.
GGGTTTATTTTTCTTCTTGAAGAACATCCTATAATAATTCCTTCAATGAAGGTCTGTACTTTTATGAATGGAATGTCTCTTTCTGCTTTTCATTTTAGCTATAAATTAGCTGGGTATAAAAGTCTGGTTGGCACTTCGAAGTTAACGACTCCAACAGCTCTGGCCTTGGATTTGGCTGAGGCCAGGAGTTCCTCTGTAAGTTATCTCTCTTTTCTCTCAGGTCTATCACAAGGTCTTTTTCTCTTTGCCTTTGATTTTCTGGAATTTTCCAAAGAAAATTTCTCTTCTACTTCTTCCTCATATACTGCTTCACTGAGATTCCTTTCATTTTCTTCTTCTGAAACTCCTGTTGGACATACGCTGTCTTGCCTACAAGCTATTCTTCATGTTTCATAACTGCTCTTAAATATTTTTAAGCCTTATTTCTGTGTACAGCATTAGTGTAAGCTCTTAAAGTCTTCTAAGCCACTATATCTCTCTTTGTGTTTAGTCTGCAGTTTATTCTGTCTGTGTTGTTTATTTTATTAATTAATTTTTTTTTGGTGATCAAAGTTTTGATTTCCAAGATTCTAATCAATTCTTTTATATCTGCTTATTCTCATTTCATTTCTATCTGCTTCCTTCATATCCTGGTAATTTCCAAAAGATGCTGAGCCTTAATTTGCTTTTTTAAGCATCCTAAACATTATTTTCAATTCTTTATAAGACTTCCACAAAAATCATTTAATGTAGAATGTTGATTCTGTTGACTGTTTTTCTCACCAAAAGTATTTTTTCATGCATTTTGGTTTACAACCTCAGTGAACTGGAGAATTTTGTTAATTTTGTTTTTACTTCAAATTTTTGCTCTGTTTCTGTCCTGAGCTGAGACCCCAGGCCCATTTGAAAACCAGGTCCTATAATAGCATTTCAGGATCCCACTCTGTTGTGGTATGAGATCACAGATCCAGGCATATAGCCAAAGGGTGGCTTGGCTCAGCTCCTAGTCAAAAGTCTGTCTTAGTCTTCCCACATTTCAAGCCCCAGGCTATACATGGACAGCTGGCTTTTTTTTTTTTTTTTTTAACTTGCTTCTTTTCACAAGCAGAGGGAGCTTTACCCCACCCCTGGCTTCAAGGAACCTGGCTGTTCTCCTTCTAGCATGGAGCATTTGAGCTCATTACCAGGAGCTACGCCTCTGGCAGCTATGGCTGCTTCTAGACCCCAGGTCCACCAGGCCCTCAAACCCCACTCACCACTTTGCATTTCTGATCTACTTCTGATATACAGAGATATCCAACTTAGTTTAGACTCAAGTATATCCTTTTGTTTATCTTTTTTTTTCTATTTTGTTTATTATTGCTATGTATTTAGAACAGAGGGAGTAGTCCAGAACATGAACTCACCATGCCATCATGGCTAGAAACTGAGAACTGAGCTACGTTGTCGCCCTAGCTACAGAGAAGTCCCATGTCTCCCTCTTTTAAATGAAAGAAAAGAGATCATCTCATAAAAATGCAGTAGGCTTTTACACATGAACTTTGCTAGGGATACTGAAAACTAGTGGTCCTGAAGGAACACATTTCTTCCTCAGGATGAAGGAGGTTCCATCCTCAGAGCAGAACCGGGCCTGGAGATAACAATAGGGAGTGGCCCTGGGACCAGTGGGCCACTGAAGGGGAACCTTTTCCTGGTGGCCACATGAGGAAGCTGCAGTGTCTGCAGCTAGGGAAATACCCACAGGAGTTAAGGTATTCCACCCACATCCCATCCAAGCTGGCCTGGGACCTGTGGAGATTGCAGAGACAGCCCGAGTATCTCAGGTAGGCCCCAGAGTGGAATTCTCTCTGCTGTCTCCCGTGCTGTGCCAGAACAGAGCCCATCCTATTCAGGGCTGTTCTGTGAAGGTGGATACTTCCTGCCTGACCTTTTGGAGTATCAGAACTTTGACTCTAGGGGATACTGGGTCTAGAGAGCTCTTTGAATGGGTTCCTTCACTCAAATGTCCAGAACTCCCACATCAAGGCCACACAGAGGACTCTGGGAATACAGTCTGTGCAGTGGTCCAAAACATGAGTTTGGGAATTGGATGGACCTGACTCTGAATACCCCCTCTGTCACTTACTAGCTGTGTGTCTCCAGGCAACTTATTTAACCTCTCTGTGTCTCTATGTCTACATCTATAAAATAAGGGTAAGGGGTGCCTGTGTGGCTCAGTGGGTTAAAGCCTCTGCCTTCGGCTCAGGTCATGATCCCCTGTACATGGATCCCTGGCTTTTTTTTTTTTTTTTTTTAAACTGGGTCCTGGGATCTAGCCCTGCATCAGGCTCTCTGCTCAGCGGGGAGCCTGCTTCCTTTCCTCTCTCTCTGCCTGCCTGCCTCTGTGTCTACTTGTGATCTCTGTCTGTCAAATAAATAAATAAAATCTTTTTTTAACCAAAGGGGGGGTGATACTGTATGCACTTTAATGGGTTGCCGTGAGAATAGAACCAGATAATTGGACAACTCTCTGTCTCCCCTTTTGAGGCCCCTGTTTTGGAGGTGCCAGGCTCTTATGGCTCTTTCCTATCCCATTCCCGAGACCTGCTGGCTTGGATCAGGTTCCTCTGGGTCTTGGGTAGCAGGAAAGGGGGGGATTTTTGAGCAGGAGCCAGGCCCAGATGGAGTCCACGCTGCAGAGGCCTCACACAAGGGCCAAAGTCCTCCAGCCTAAAGCTGTCCCTGAGAACCGCAAACTCACAAACATACGCCTGGCTGCTGGTGCCTAGGTGGCTCCTGGTTAACTATTTCCCACTCAGGGGACGGCAGACATACTCTCAGAGAACACACATGGAATGCTGGAGCCTCGGCCAGATGCGCAACTCCGGCACAGCCAAGATGGACGAACAGCAGGTCAATCTGTAAATTATTAGGCACCTGCCCTGTGCTGGGCACCAAGGCTCTAACGGGAAGGAGATGACTCCTGCCTTCAGAACATTCACAGCTGGGTGGGAACAAGGACCTGCCCACTCTCCCTGTACGACTCTTTGAGAACCGCTTTAAAGAGACTCACGGAGTACAGCAAGAGCAGAGATCGGGGCCAGCCTGGGACAGTCAGGGATGGCTTCCCCGAAGAGGGACTTCCCACTAGGCACTTGACTAGGGAATAAGAACTTGCCGAAAACAAACTTCAGCCATTCACGCAACGTGTTTTTATTCCACACCTGCCGTCCTCTCCTCCGGTTTCCGTTCCATGTGCTGGAATTCGGGGATGATGAAGAGAAAAGCAGCTCCTGGATCTTGGCCTGGCTCTCACAGCCAGGCTGTGGTGTTCTCCTGTTGAATATAAACAATTTCACAGAACATCAACATCAGACAAGGCCACTCTGTGACCGTGATGAATCTAGACAAAATCAAGCCCAAGCCCTATGGGCCCTTTCTGACATCCCAATCCTAAGCAACCCACATGCCCCGTGGTCTGTGTTCTCCTTCACTGCCACCAGCCATAAATCCAGTGTGCTCCACTGCAGATGGGTTCCTGGTGGTCTTTGGGTGGAGGACATAGACAGTGATGACCCAGAGGTAGGATCTGAGGGAAGACAATGGAAGGAGGGGAAGGCCAGGTGGAGACATGGGGGAGGAACATTCCAGGCAGATAGAAAAGCGAATGCAAAGGCTCTGAGGTGAGAATATGACCAGCGTGTTTGGAAAAGAGCAAGAAGAAGCCAACCAGAGTAGAAAAGTCAGGGTAAGCATTCCAGACACAGGTAATAAACTGGGCCAAACTTCATGTTCAGGAGGCCATTTCCTGGCAAGTATAGGCCCTTCCATGTGGTTGAACTAGAAAGCCAATGTATTTGGCTTTGGGAAAGAGGGACAAGTCCAAAGGAAACACAGAATGAAGAGCTTTCATTGTCTTTTTGGAGAGTCTTAGTAAGATAACCATGGGTCCTAATGCTCTGCTGGACCCAGTCATGATGGCACTTTTTCTTAAGTATGGTAATAAGACAACAGAGCCATACATTGTCTTTCTGAACACAGGCTACCAAAGGGAATGCCCCTTGTTCATCGTGACCTACTCCTGTCATCACTAAGGGAGAGAAGAAAACAGATGCCAGTTTCCGGGCCTTTTGTAGGATACCGCCAGGTCATCCCCATGTACGTCCCCGATCCACCTGTCCCTCTGGCATAGGTCTACCAGGATTACCCAGGCCAAGCATTTGTGTGGTCCAATGTGATTTAGTAGTGAGACATTGAACAAATTTTATCACCAGCTGCAATTTATGCCCCAGAAAGAATACAGAAAAAAAGAGTCTGCCTTCTTGTTGCTGGCAACGTAAACTGGAAATTCTCTACATCAGCTCAGGGCTGCAGTCTGCAGGTGTGAACACACACACACACACACACACACACACACCATCCCTGAGCCCCAACCCTAGTCAGCCCAGGGCTCAGGACCACTCAACAATGAGAGTTTCCCAGAGAAAGGGGGCTGAATGTGATGAGGTTGTAGCCAGTAATGTTCTAGTATTGACATTGAACGGAGAACAAGACTATTGACCACATGCCTTCCTCACCAATCTCATCCTCCTGACTTGTGACCTTTACATCCTTCACTCCAGGTCTCTTATGCCATCATGCATCTCTTCCCCCCAGTCCACCCGGTGCATGGGGCCAGGCAGGCACACAGACACGGCACAGGCCTTGGATCCCGGGGGTGGGCAATGACCGTTCAAGGCCAAGATGAATGCAGTGGCCCACGGGGGTGAGAGGTAGGGCCTGCGGTCTCTCAGGTACTCCCCAAGGCAGGACCACCCCTACAGTATGCAGATCCTAGGCAGATAATTTTTAAGGATCCCCTGTTGATGTAAGCAGTTTGATTGTATAATGAATTACCAAAGTTCATGGGCCCACGTGAGCTATACTGATTATTGTCGGGTCAGAGTACATGAAGATTCCCCATAATATCCATGCACCAGTTCCTCCCGTCCAGCCCAGGAACCTTCTCTTGATGTTGTTCATGGTCGAAGTTGTCATTCATGGCTAACTTCACGAATCTTATGGGGAGGAAAAGATAGCAAAGCTGGTATTGCCCTCAACGCCTTGGCTCTTCAGAAGCCATTTATATTGAAACAGTATAAACCTTCCTGCCTCTGCCATTCCCTAATCCCACGTATTTAATCCCCCCCTCTGTCACCACTCGTGACGCTGCATCACCCACAGCATGGCCCCGAGAGCTGGCTTCCAGTGACTCTCTCAAAGGCTGGAATGGTGCTTCCTGGAACGTGGTCACAAATACGAGTGTCACCCAGGGCACCCAGGGTATGCAAAGAAAAAATAGGAGCAACTATGAATTTTTAGATTATGTTACATTTACCAGTGGGGACTTTATAGCATACCCAAGAAAAGCACATCTTGCGACCATAACTTCTCTAGAATTCTTTAGGCCATATTCACTGAATTCCCAGAATCCTGTCTCTTCTCCGATTGCCCACACCCCTGCCTTTTGCAGACCATGGGAAGGCAAGGTGAGGGGCCGCATGGCCAGAGTGAAAAGAAGAGTCTCATTCACACTCACGGTAACTGTCACAGCAGGTGAAGACTTGCATGGGAAAGACCCCTTGTGGTGACCTGGTACCGGAAGTCCCTGGAGGAGAGGAGTAACACCCAGAAGACTGCGTGACATGGGATGTAGAGGCCACGGAGGGAGGGCTGGGGTGATGCCCTGATGCCATTGGAAGAGAGCCCAGGGGACATTTGCTGTGACACCCACCACATGTGGGTGCTGCAGTCCTGAGGAGGGCCTGTGACTGGGGAGCCGCTGGACAGGTGAGCCCGAGGGCAGGCAGTTCACCATCGGTCGCCCAGAGCCTTGAATTTGTCCCGTTTCCCAATGACTCAAACTCATGTAATCCCACAAAAAGATACTGTGCCGGCTAGCAGGGGCCATCCGCGCAGCAGGCTGCCCTCCTAGAAGAGGGGCCGTAGGACAACACCATTGGTATGAGTTCTGGAGCTCTTCAGGGCCTCTGGTTCCCCCACACCTGGAGCAGAGGGTCAGAAACACCACAAAGGAGAGCAATAGGGTCCAGGGATCCTTTGCGTCCTGGTCCTGGCATGGAGTCTACCAGGATGGAAGCTCTGGCTACTCATGGTCTTCAGAGGGCAACAGGCTTCTGGACACCATGACCTACACAAGTCTAGTCCCAGCTCGGGCACCACTTCCATCCCAGATACCCAAGGAGGGGTTAAACATTCTGAGGAAGGTATTCAAAATCACTGGGCCCTCTGAGGCCCCACTAGGGGCAGGGACCCGCTTCCCCACACCTAAGGGCAGTACTGGCCAAGAAGACAGTTTACCTCCAAGCCAGGCAGCTGTGGCCTATCTGTCCAACCTCATATGCCCAACTCATAGCCCTTCTCCAACCCCACTCTCCCCCCTTGTAGCTTTCCATGCCAGGGTGCTGGGTTCCTCCCTTCACTTGCAGTGTCTACAACTTAGAGATTCCCCCAGGCTCTGCTCAAATGCTACCTCCTCCCAGGTGTTCCCTGTTGCCCCAGCTGGGAGCCTTTCTCCAGACCTCCACTGACTTCACATGCTGTCCTCATGGCTCCCTGCTCCGGGTAATAGGGACTTTAGGCACACCTCTAGTCTCTCCTGCTAGATGATAAGAACCCAGAAGGCAGGGTCTCTACTGGGCAGAACGGTGGGTGGGGAAGAGCCCAGGAAAGGGACAGAAGGGCCCAGAGGAGGGGGACAGGAGGAAGGGGCCACAGTGAAAGACAGGCCCAGGCATCTGCAGGACAAGAGAAACCAAGGCATCAGCGATACTGCTGCCCGCACAAAAATGTGCCCATCACATAAGGACACTTTGTCCCCCACCAGATACCTCTAGTGTTCCTGCCTGGCTCACAATGACCCTCTTCGCCTGCAAATTCCTCTGCCCACCTACTTCTCCACACCCCACAGAGGTGGCTCCCCAACAGCACAGCTTCCCTGTGTGACTGCATTCTCAAGCCAAACTCCCCCGGAGTGAGTTGGGGCTCCCACACAGCCAGGGAGTCTCTGAGCATGGCTGGGACTGAGTATTTATAACCGCCCCCTACCCTCCCCACCCCTCCCACAATGGTACACCACCCCGTGCTTGGAAAGGCAGCAAAGACCACTATCCAAAAGAGGGAACTGAAGCAGATGCACCCAGATTAGGGACCTTGGTCAAGTCTCATGCAGAAACAAGTGACAGAAACCCAGTTCAAACCAACTGGAGGAAAAGGGACACTCTGGCTTATCTGCTGGGAAGCCAAAGAAGGCTTTGCTTCAGGTGAGGCTGTGTCCATGTGACAGGGCTTTGTCTCTCTCTTCACCTTCTGACTCTGTTTGGCTCTAGTTCTTCCCCATCGGAGGTGCAAAGGCCCTGGGAAGGGCCAGGGAAAGGAGGATTCCTCCCCCTCCCCTCGTGGCCCCAGGCCCACCCACAGGAGACCGGCTGACGTAGCTGGGACTTCACACCTGCTGGGCAAAGAGGTGTGGGCCAAAGAAGGCTGGTGGACGCCCTACCCCACATGTCAAGCAACTGGGGAATGAGCAGGCTGACAGAGGTGCCCCCATGGTCACGAGAAGGGGTCAGGTCTGGGCAAGCAAGGTGAGCTGAGCTTAGCCCTGTCCAGAGCTATATGTGGCCCCTCACAGCCTCAGGAGGCCCAGCAATCCCCTTCCCCCAAGCACATCTATTCCTTTGGGTCCTTCTTACTGAGAATGGTCTCTGCTCCTTGTGACCAGAAAAGCAAGACCACCCCAATTATATAGGCCTACAGCACGTAAGAAAGAGTCCAGACGGTTATACCAAAATCTCAACGGTAGTTATTGATGGATTCTGAGATTACAAGTAAATATTTTAGCTTCCTTTTTTATATGCCTTTAAATTTTTTCCCAGATCACATTTATTTATTTGGTATAGCAAAAAGTGTAAAGAAAAACAACAGATGTTTCTCAGCAAGAATCCCAACACTCAGAGATCACGATTATTTTGGCTTCTTACCTTACACACACACTCACACACACACATACATGCATGCTGTGGCCTGTGGAGTTAAGGGACAGCACCCAGTAGGTACCCTCGTGCCAACTAAATTGCCACAAAAATGCTCGGAGATACTGAAAGAGGTGTTTGACACCCCATGGGAAATAACTTGATCTCTAATCGCATTTAGGGTGTACATGGGGGGGTAACACACAGGTGGGTGGGTGGTAAAGAGATCCCATAGCAACAGAGGCACGTAAGTGGAACCCCAAGAAAGAAGTCACCAGGAGGGTGGAAGTGGGCCAGACCCCCCAGCATAGTGAGAAGGTCAGGGGCAATAGTGAGATCAAGGTGCCTGGGAGACTGCTCCTGAACGTTCTGTTTTCCCCTCCTCATGCTGGCTGGCAAGGATCTGAGAAAACCACAGAGGGCGGGTATATCAGGAGGAACTACTCAGCTGTGTTACTTCAGAAAGTCACTTCTATGTACCCGGTTTTCCTCATCTGCCCAAGGGGGATGGGATGATTAATACTAACGACCTCATGGGGTTGTTTAGAGGACCTCATGTGCCTTAAGCTCTTAAAGTGCCCCTCCGTCCATGGTAAACATTCAGGAAATGGTCATGATGGTGAGTTTGAAAGAGGAGAAGGCATGCCTCATCCCAGCGACTGCAAAGTAAAACCAGGGCCAGGGGTCAGGGAGAAGCAGCCGCCAGTAGGAATTCAACCATGGGACACATACATATACTTCCCCTTCCAGATGCTAAGCTGAAGTAGGAGGATTGGGAACCCCAGAGACCTGGGGATAGGTGACAAGGCGCTCTTAGGTCTGGATGGGAGAGCAAGCATTGCCCCGTGACCCAAAGACAGAGGGTGAGGGTGTGTCTTCTGCACATGGGCACCCAGCACCAAAGACCAGGTGCAGCGAGCCAGAGACCAGAGGTCAGAGGTGACTGGCAGCCAGCAGGGAAAGGAGCCATGGCGGGGAGGTGGGAAGAGCAGAGAGGCTGGGGAAGCAGCAACCAAGGAGCAGGAGCCTGAGGGGCAGGGGGCTGCTTGAGCCTAACTGGGACAGACGCACTGCCCTCCTGGACTCTAGGACACCTAGAGAAACATGATAAGGAGAAGGCTCTGGCCCTACCTTCGGCAGGGGATAGCAACTGACCCAGCACACAGAGCGAACGACCCAGCAGCCTTGCCCAGAAGCCCCAGGGTGTGTAGGAGACTTCTGTGGGAGCTCCCTGAGTCCTCCAGTACCACGCTAGGACGGTCTTCTCAAGGGCAAGGCAACAGACTGGGACTGTTGCTTATGACCACAGCATACCCGGGTTACTGCACACATCCCCAATGGGCTGCTGGAGGACGGCTCTGCACTGAGGAAGAGCCAGCACAGCTCCTGGCCAAGCCGCCAAGTCCTGCTGTTCTCCCGGTCCTTGGCCTGCAGCACGGGCCCCTGGGGAGCTTTTGAAAACCGTTGCTGCCGGGACCCTCTCCCCCTACCCAGAGACTCTGATCTTGGGGCCAGGCATAGGTGTTTCAGAAAAGCTCCCAGGTCCGAACTCCTCCTCCACATGATCCGTACCTTGCAGACATCTTGAAGACCTACAGTGAAACAGATACAACGTGCTAGAGAATGCCAGGAACCGGATGAGACCCCGTGAAGCCCTCCTTGGGGGAGGCCTGGACCCTGGGCACTGAAATCCCTTAAAACTGAACTGATCCTTGAACCCACGTTCCACAGAATTTTTTGCTCAACCACTCAAGAACAGTGTATCTTTGTATGCCTTATCTAATCTCTCTACGCCTCAGTTTTCTCTTCTGTAAGGTGGGAATGACAGTACCTACCCCAGGGCATTGTGGGTGGAATGCAGAAAGCATGGCACCGGGCAGGCACCTAATAAATGACAGCCGTTGTTATCTTTACAGCATGCCAGGAAGGACAGAATGAGCATGTAACAAAGCTCCAAGCCTAAAGCAGCTCAAGAAACACAATGGCTGGGGAGTCCAATACCACTGCCTGCAATGTAGCAGTATCTGGACCACATTGCCCCTTGGGGGCTCCCCTTTGCAGTGGTGAGCAGGGAGGCCATGCCCTGGGCCAGGAGCCGCAGCAGCTCAGACTCCAGATCCTTCACCACGCCCTGGGCCTGCGAGAGACAGGAGAGGGGGCGGGAACAAGGCGCTCTGGAGCTATGCCTCCCCTTCTCAGTTCACAGATGAGAAACTGAGACAAGGGGAGGTGAAATAAGGTCTTCCGGGAAGTGCAGCCCATTAGCGGTGGTGTGGAGCTCAGAAGTCAGGTCTCTGACTAGGTCCCCCTCAATGGGGGTGGGCTGCAGGGTCTCTGACTCCAAGTCCCCGCAGCCCACTCCCATTCGGGGAGGACCCGCTCCCCTGGAGGTTCAGGAGATCCTGCCCAGAGAGGGACGTAGGAAGGAGAATGGATACTAAAAGCCTGAGTCAAACTCATAGCCAGGGCTTTCTGACTTCCCAGCCCAGGTCAGCACTGACGGGCTTGCCCTGGGTTCCTTACTCGACTCTGCCACCTCCACTAACCTTTCTCTTCTTGTTTCTCTCTCCCATCCTTACCTCTACTTTCTTCCTTCTCCTCATTTCTACCTGCTCTTGCCCGCTTTGTATCATCAAGTTTCTTGAGTTGTGTATAAACACAACAAACTAACTCTTGTCATTGTAAGCAAAACAGGAATTTCTAGGATAAGGAGGAAGAAGAAGGGACGCTCTGGAGAGCAGTAAGAAGAGTGTCAAGGTCTTGGCACCAACATCCGTCCACATGCCACTGCTGTTGACGCAATGAAACTCACCTGCCACTAGCCTCAAACCTTTGGTCACATATTCTCATGAGTCAAAACCCCAGGAGAGGGGATCCAGCTGATTGAGCCCAACTCTCCTGCCCAGTCACAGCTGTTCCAAAGAGAGGGACAAGTGGTCCCTTCAGAATGCACAGCGGAGGACTGAGCAGAGAACTCAGAGATAGTGGGTGATCTCTGAGCTGAATGATCACCCAGGCGATCTTCCCAGGAGTGAAGAGAGCTGGGGGATTTGATTGTTAAATCAATCTCTACACCACCAATTTTTTCCTCCCATTCGTATTAGAGAATGATTTACCTAAACTATAGGTAAATAAAGTTCATCCTTCCTAGTCTTCAACTCTGAGAGGTTTGTTTTGTTTTGTTTTTTTAAAGATTTATTTATTTATTTATTTGACAGAGAGAAATCACAAGTAGATGGAGAAGCAGGCAGAGAGAGAGGGGGGGGGGGAAGCAGGCTCCCTGCCAAGCAGAGAGCCCGATGCGGGACTCGATCCCAGGACCCTGAGATCATGACCTGAGCCGAAGGCAGCGGCTTAACCCACTGAGCCACCCAGGCGCCCAACTCTGAGAGGTTTTGACAAATGTATACATTCAAGTCGACATTCCCACAATCAAGATATAGAATTGTTCTATCACCCCCCAAAGAATTCTGCTGCATTTCTGTGTGGTCAACCTCTCCCCTAGCCCTAGGCCCTGAGAACCACTGATCTCTTTTCTGTCTGTATAATTTGTCTCTTTTAGAATGTCATACATGTAGAAGCATATAGTATGTAGCCTTTTGAGTCTGGCTTCTTTCACAAAGCATAATGAATTTGCCGTGTACAAAGCCCAGAGGTGAGTGTGCCCACCCCCTCCCCACTCTCCCCTTCTCTGGGGTGCAGAGCCCTGGGCCAGGCCAGGTCCTGAGGATGCTTGGGTGGGAGAGGGTACACTCTCCCCAGGGACCCTGAAGGAGGACCACTGCAGCCACTGACAGTGACTTGCTGGCCATACTCCTTTCCCATGAAGTGCAGCTTCAAAAACTCGAAATCCTAACAAGCCCAGATACCTGGTAGGTTCATGCTCAGAGATTTATGTTTAAAAAAATACAACTTATGCCTCTGGATACGACCCAAAAGGGAAATAAAGAGCTCCCCTATGAAATAGTCCTGTGGAAAACCTGAATCATAATCCAGTCAAGGCTCTGTACTTAGCTTTTAGTTTACGAGAAATATAGGGGATGGAGGAACAAACTAAAAGGCACTACGAGGAGGCAATAAAGAAATCTAGATTGCGGATCATTCTGTAGAGACAAATAACCCGGTGTCTCAGACAAATCAGTGGCATGAGATAAAGAAAGGGAGGGACTGAAATAAAATGAAAGGATTTGAGAAACAGAATAAAGACAAAAGATACTCAACCAGAGGCCCTTAAAGAGGAATTCCAAAGTTAAGCAGAAATTATCATATGACCCAGCAATTCCACTGCTAGCTAGCTATCCAAAGACTCGAAAGCAGGGACTCAGACTGATACCTGTACGTCAAAAGCTCACAGCAGCATTATTCATAATAGCCAAAAGGTGGAAACAACCCAAATATCCATCAACAGGGGAACAGATAAACAAAATGTGGAATACACCTGCAGTGGAAATCTTTCAAATTTTACGCTAAGTGAGATAAGCCCCACCCAGAAGGCAGATATTGTACAATTCCGCTTCTACGAGGTGCCCAGAATAGGCAAAGCCAGAGACAGAAGTATAATTAAGGTCATCAGGGACTAGGGGGTTAAATGGGGAGTTATTTTTTAACAGGTACAAAACTTCTGTTTGGGATGATGAAAAAGTTCTGGAAGTGAATAGTGGTGACGGTTGTACAACACTGTGAGTGTACTTAATACCACTGAATTGTACACTTAAAAGTGGCTAAAATGATCAATTTTATGTTAAATATTTTCTACCACAAAAGAGGAATTCCATTTCTTATTCACACCTTGAAAACTATGAAAGGCCACCCGTAAGCACAGCTGACGGTGACGTGTCAGAGTCTCTGCTCTGCTGTACTCACACACTTCTCAACCCTTCCCACCTCCAGCCCTGCAGCCTTCACCCCGGCACCCCGCTTCTCCACCATGTGATCAGGCAGATGGGCTTAGCCTCACTCCCAGCGAGAAGGAATGCCGCCTCTCTGGGCTGGGAGGGGGAATGAGGAATAGGCCGGCTGTGAAGGACTCTCTTTGACAGAGGAAAGGCTGTGATCACACCCACAGTAGTAAGTTTTGTCCCTTCACTTAATGGACACCTGAGCACTCAGTTTCCTCCACCCCAGAATAAGCTCACCCTTTCTCGGGCACACGGAACCCTTGACACCTCCCTGATGATTCTCACACCCCATCAGATCCAGCCACAGTGTTGTCACTCAGCGTCATCACTCAGCGTCAATTCTGTGCCAAACCCATTACATACCTTTCCACAGTCCTTTTAACGATCAGGGAGCTAGCCATTATTATCACTATTTTGCAGGACTGAGGCTCAGTCCAATGTCAAATGACTTGCCCAAGGTTCACACAGCCAGAAAATGGCAGGCCCCGGATTCAAGCCACTATACCTAGCTGCTGCTAGTTCAAGACTCACCGTGTATTCCTGATAAGTTTTCACAAACAAGTACGCTGAGGTGAATGAGATCAAGTGACCAAAAGGGTCATCAACAGAGAGGACTTTCCTTACACTGCAGGTCCCTCCTCCCTGTGCCATCTCCCCACAAGTGCCTCCCTTCTCCTCACGAAATGTCATCTACTGAGCCCAAATCCACTCAGCTGAGTCTTCTTGGCAACCAAAATGAATACACATGTTGCAAACTATTAAGGTAACCACAGCTATGTGGAGAGAGCTGGTCTGGCTTTGGAGCAGCTTCTGACTGACCTCAGGGGGAGCGGCCCCTCCTCCCCCCCGCTTCACATCCTGACTCCCTCTCACTGCCGCTCTCCAGCTCCTCACAGCTCCCAGCCTCCTGTCCCCCACTGTGGTTCATTGTAGGTGTCCCAACTCATTCCTTCTTCAAGTAGCTGCCCATCCTTACCCTGAAAGGCAAAAGAGAGCCAACTTGGTCCCACCAAGATGTCACTCAGGCCTCAGCCACCAGCTCCGGCTTCACACAGATGGGGAAAAACCAGCATTGTCTCAAAAGCCTGACAATCCGAGTCAAAGCTCATGAGATGTGTGATAACAGGGCCAAGCGAAGAAAAGAGGGATATAAAAATATAAACACAGGGCAAACTCAACAAAACAGATACAAGGAAGAAAAGACCAAAAAACTCTGTAGGCTCTACAAAGGATTTTTCCCAGGCTTTTCTTTAACCGAATTTTCTACTTCAAGCAACCTTATTTTTATAATTAAAAAAGATGGTTCACTAGAAATACCATCTGCGGCACTCAAATAAATCATGGTTTACTAAGTTCAGAAAAAAAAAAATTAAGGAAAAAAAATCAAAGGTAAATGAGGATTATTTCTGAGTTGGCATTTTAATTTTATTAAGCAACTGACATTAAATTTCCTTCATTTTATGCTGTTCAGTTTGCCAAAACCTTTCCAGGGAAGAATCATTACATTTATAACCAGACAAAAATAAAACACTACTTTTGTTTGTTTGTTTGTTTTATCCTGTCAAGAATTCCCCTCATTCATCTATCTCTGGAGGAAGGAGGGAAAATAAAAAAACCACTTCTGAAGGTCTCCGATGGTGCCACTTTCATTGGTACCTCAGTTGGAATCTATGAGAAAAAAGTTCCTTCGTAATGACCTCAGCCTTGCTTAAAAAAAAAAAAAAGCCTCTAAAACTCATGAAAAACATAGTTGATGTGAATCATATGTCTGAGTGGCGAAGTTCCCGCTAAGCGGGGAGAGTGCACAGATGTGCAAGACAGAAATCCTCCCCCCCCCCCACGCGTCAGCAACAGTTCCTCTGCAGAGCACCTAAAGGTAAATAGCCCTCACCCTTGTCACTGTCCCCACCCCACCCAGGGCTGCCTATCAAGTCCCTGTTGCCCTCCCTCCCCACCCTCCAGTCATCCATCCTCTACCTTTTTTCTAACCCTCTCCTTGCTAAAAAGGAACAGGATCTGACCACAATCATTTGTATTTGTTGACTGGTAGATTAGACTCTAGCGGATGACCTAATACCTTAACCAGTCGTTTGCATTTTAAAATTCCCATCTTCCAGTCGTGGAAAGAAAAACATCGACTAAAGGATTTCAAGCATCAGCCAGCAGGTGCAGTAATGTTTGTGTCAAGGGGAGAGTAGCTCTGGGTTAGACCTCCCGGGACCTGGTGGGGGTGGTCGGAAGGAAAGGTGCTAGCCCTCTCCCCAGGTGGGCTCCTCATTCCCCTAGGAGGACAAGCTGGCTCTGGTCTCATTCCAGCTGCTGGAGCTGCTGGGGGAGAAGGAGGCATTTTTTTGTCCTCCAGCATCTGGAGTCTGCCCTGCTAAGAGGAATCTACCTGGTACCTCCCTCACCCTCCCCCAACCCCACCATCTTTCTTTTGCTCTCTTCTTTCACATTAGCCCCTTTCCTCGGGGTTTCCGGGAGCCCATTTCTTTTTTCTGGCATGGAACTTCTTTAGGTGGCATTCAGTGAGACTTTCGAACTCCGGCCTGCCTTGTCTGCCAACCTGGAAACCTCTCTATGTTTCATGTGACATGTTGGCCTCTAACATTTCCAACCACAAAATATGTGCTTAAATCACAACCTCTGGCTTGGTAGAGATTTTACTGTGAGGTTCCTTTCTTGAGTAGGACCTCCTCCCTTCTTCCTTCTTTTCCAGATTCACCACTGCCTGGGTGGGTGGTATCTTGTCAGCAAACTCATGCAGGCATAATTGACCCACGAATGTATGTGACCTAATGGTACCTGTTGATAGCTATTTCTTTAACTCTTACTCAACTCATATCTCGCCTTTACATAGTATATAATTCAAGCCTTAGAAGAGATTGGATACAATTGTATAAAGAACCTATCTTCTATTCTTGTAGCAGTCCAGTTCTCTCCGTAATATTCCAAGGGACTTTTTTTTTCCCCAGCATCCCCCTTCGCTTGGAGTTTAAAGATCAACAGACACATAGATTTCACATGTATTGCACAATTATGGCTGGTCTCTTCCCTTCTCTCCTGATAAGGAACTTAGCTCCATTCATAATTTTATAAAAATCTTTACATAGCCTCATGGTTCATTCCTTCCCTTCTTTCAAGTCTTTATTCAAATGTCAACCTCACCAGAGCATTCTGCCACCGTCCTTATCCAAATAACCCTCAGAGCTTCCTCCCACACTTCCCCTTCACCTACTCTATTTTTTTCCCATAGCACAAATTTCCCATCTCCTTCTGGAGCACTGTATATTTGACCCATTTATTGCACTTATTGACTGCCTTCCCCAACTGGATTATAAACTCCACCCGGGCAGGGCTTTTTGTCAGTGTAATTCCCTGCTGAGTCCCCAGTGCCTAGAACAGTGACCGGCACAAGAAAGATGCTGAGTGAATATACAGTGCTCTGAGACAGTGGCAGCAGGGCAGACTGCTGAAAATGCGGCATGATGGACCCGTTTACATCCAAGTCTACATCCTTGCGACTTACAGAGTGCTCTGGACCAACAGCAGAAACAGAAGTGCGGCCTGGGAGCTTGTCAGCAATGCTGAATCCCAGGCCCCACCGCAGACCTCCAGAATCAGAACCTGCATTTAAACAAGGTCCCCAGGCGATCCATATGCACATTAAAGTTTGAAAAGTACTGGTCGGTATCACAACAATGCAAACAACTGAAACTTGGATCTTACGCAGCTGTGTTCTTAGAAGACTTTCTCATATGCAAGAAATAGGCAACAGTAGGGCTCTGGGGAGGGCACCAGTTGGTTGCCTGGGGAATGAGGATGGTAGGAAGAAACTATCCCCTAGGAATCAGTTTGTGCCTTTTGCATGCAATTAGTAGCTACTTAAGAGTGAGTAAATTGATTATTTGTAAGATAGAATACATAATTAACGACCTTCTGCTACTTCTCCATGGGATGCTTCTCCCTGGCCTCCTTTCTCTGTGGACTCTTGTGTTGCTGCTCACCGTCCCCCGACTCCCTGTCCAGATCGTTACAAAGAAGAGACCTCTACTGCTACCAGTTAGCAGGCAGAAGGGACTAAGAAGGTCTGGGTTTTAAAGAATGAGCTCCTCGCTTTTTTAGATCCATGGAAGGCAGAATGGAAGAGAAACAAAAGGCAACTGAAGATTCAGTGTTCAAACAAACACAGACAGAAATGACAAATGCAGCATGGATGCTTCACTCTCCCTCATAACACGCTTCAGTCGTGTGTGTGTGTGTGTGTGTGTGTGCGTGTGTGTGTGCACCCACACACGTACATACACATCCCTCCACTTCCCAAAAGTACCCAAAAAGATCCAGCTCGCCCCTGCTTCCCTCATCACCCCTTATCATAGAGGCTGGTCAGGAGGTCCTGAAAACGGACCAGGACCTTCATGGTCAGCACCCAGGCCACCAAGAGCTACCAGGAAGAACAACAGCGGCAGCAGGCAGTGAACATGGCTCCCCAGGGTGCCCTCGCCATGAGTATAGAAAGTCACAGCCATGGCCACCGGTGCCAGTCTCTAGTGCTGCTTCACCGGCCATGCCAGGCTCAGCTGGTCCACTAGCTACAGAGCTGGAAGAACCTGACTGTGGCAGAGCCATCTTCCTAGCACCCAAGCTGAACACAGATGCAGATCCGCCCCCATCCTCCCCCTCCGTGGAGAGTGACTCAGTGGGGTGCTCATTGGCAGCTCCCCTTCCACTATTACCTGTTACCTTCCCCCTTCCCCTACCGCCCCAGTCGCACCACACAAATGAAGAGTGAGGAGTCTCTGTCCCTGCAGGAGGACCAAGGAGTCAGCCAGGCACAGGGCACTCCAAAAGAGGAGGAGGCTATGTCTCAGCCAAGAAGCCAGCCCAGCCAAGGCAAGAGAACAAGAAAACATGGGGAATGACTCCTCCCCAGGGACAGCTCGGGCCCTGGCCAGCCAGGAGACAGGTCCACTGGCCAAACTCTGTTGCCCACATGAGGATGGGATAGCCTTCAGACCCACTCAATACCCATCTGCTGACGAGCTGGGACCCCACTGGTGGGCTCTAATCAATTTGCTGAAGATCAAATCACCCAATGCCAATTTGCCAAGTTCTCTGAGTTGGTGAGGATTTTTTTCAGAATTTCTGGGTTTTTTTTGCCTCCCCTGGCATTTTAAATGCAAAGGGTCATATTTCCCTTGAATACAATTTCCTGCTTTCCCTATTTGTGCAAATTTAGTTGTGCTCCAGCTCCAGAGGTCATCATACAAATACCCTCCACTGGGTTAAGGACAGTCATCAGTCACTTCACAAATGGGGACAGACATGCTGCAGGGATGGGACCCAGGGAGGGCACAGGGCAAACTAAAACTTAAAAAACACCCGGGAGGATTTTTAAAGAGAAGTTACCCAGGGGTTGAAATTCTTTCTAACAGGCGACTTTTTCTTTCTTCCTTGCATATATGTGTTACCATGATTGTTCCCCATGATTTACTTCTGTGATGAATAAGAGTAATTCTGGCAGCTCCTTTTGTTCATGGAAACACATATCAAAGACCAACAGGGTCATAAGGGCGTGGTTCCACCCTCAGAGCATAATCATTACACAGTCCCTTCAGAATTCCTGCCCCGTGTGCTGTTTTCTTTTTAATTGAATTATAACTGGTACATGACGTTCTATCCGCTTCAGGTGTACGATCCTTTCGACATCTTTAACAATCCATTTCTGATAGTCCATGTGTACTCCTGTGTTTTTTTCCTGCGCACACTGCCTCTGACTACCTAGAATATGATGAGCTAAACTGGGTCCCTTGTGACCCACCCGCTGAGCTCCCTCCTCATCCCGACTTTATGACTTATGAACCCTCCCCCTCTGCCACTTTCAGTGTGTCAGAAGAGTCACATTTTTCCTGTTTCCCATTATCTTTATAAAAAGAGGTGGAACGCATTAAAACGGTTGTTCTGAAACTTTTTTGAAGGCAACCAGTTCTTCTCTGGAATGAGGGCTTTCACAGAAATGGTGCCCAAATGGAAGGAGAGTAGGTCCCAGACGCCCCATGCCCAGGAGGCGCTGCTCCGCCTCCGGGGAACCAAGACACCTTCAAGCGTCCACTGGCAGGGCTTGGAAACTGGGTTCCTAAGTCATCACCATTAATTATTCAAATACCTGCATAGACACTCCTCAGAGACTTGGCCCCAAAGAGGAGCGGCAGCTGCCGGCAGTGCCACCATGCGCTAGTTCCAAGGGACTTTCCTCACCTGACCCCAAAATCTGGATGTGACACAAAAAGATGCCAGATGGTGTCACCACAGCTGGCACAAGCCACCATTCAAGTCCAGTTGAAAGTGGAAGTCAGAAGTGGAAAAGTGGAGGGCTGTCCATTTTCTCCTCACAAAACAGATGTGTCCAAACCACGTCCATCCCTCCCCTGGCCACGCAGAGCACCCCCCACCCCACAACCAGGTACGACCTTCATCTCTTGTTAGCCCCGGGGCCCTATCAAACCCTCCGCAAAGCAGAAGGCCTGACTGACCCATGGTGAGAGATCAAACTGTAAATCCTACCAGCAGCTGTTCTGAAACACAGACACAGGCTAACCAGAAAAATGGGCCTCTCCCCAGGTGTTATAGTTTGAAAGATAAAGGGCTCTGAGTTTGTGCCGTTGCCTAAAGGGGAATGGCTGGGGTGCCCTCTTGAGGTCTCTGCAGGTCAGGGCTTCCCGTCTGCCTGCGGCGTTCCTCAGACACAGGGCTGGCCTTCCCTGGTCACCACACCACCTTCCTGGGTCAGGAAGGCCTGGGAACTAGCCAGGCTTGGGGAGAACACAGGCTATGATAGAAGGGGTGCCTCAGAAACTGCTCCCTGAGGAGAACACTGCTCGGCCTGGGCCCCCGGCTGCCAACCCGTGACACGGCTCTGAAGCCCTGATGGGTCCTGCGGATCAGGGTCCCTGGGGCAAGCCCATGGAGCCACCCTATGGATGTTCACTGCCTCTGCCCTCCCTCGGGTCTTGTGAGCATCCGTAGCAAACTCATGTCAAACCAAAGGATCAAAATTTCCTTTCAACCTTTCTTTCCTCAAGACTCCCTTTCCACGGAGAACAATACCGTCAGCACACCTGTTTCCGGGCCAAATGCCTCCGTCCCACCACACCTGGCCCCATGCTTTGCTCCCTGTGTTCAGCCCCATGCCAACCCTGCTGCTTTGTCTTCCCGATCTGACCCTCACAATCCCCCTGTGAGGGGGATCTGGGACAGCCTGGGACAGCCAGGGCTCTTGCCTGAGACCAGTTTTCCCCCATCCTTATCGTCCCTTCGTCTCCCACCAGCCTCCCCCACCCCCTGGGCATTCAGCAGAATATCTCATAATTGAAACCCTTAACCACACTCTTCCCCAGATTTCTCCCTGCCTTCCAGGCCAGCTCCAGGAACCCTACCTCAGACACAGTGCCTTTCCTGCTAATGTTCGCCGGGCACAGAGCTGCGGGAGTCACAGGCTCTGATCGAATCCTGCGAGGGAGAGAGCACTTTTACAGAAAGGAAACAAGGACTCCTGAAGGTTCGGTAACTCAGCTAGTTAACAGAACTGGAGCTTCCCTGGGTGAAGACAATAATTGCTTAAGCACATAGGGTATGCCTCACCCTGGACAAGAAGGCTATGATCGCCCTTTCCCAATACCCAACTAGGTCATAAAATGCCATACTCACTTTATCCCGCATCGTTTATAAAGAAGAGAGATCTGCAGATACCTGCATTGCTTGCTCTCTATCCTGACACCCTTCGTTCCCTCCCCCCAGCTCTGCAGGCATGTCTGGTTGGCAACGGCAGGAAGGGGAGGTGGCGGGGAGGGGTCCTATCCTACTCTACAGCACTTGGTCCCAAGATAAGCTCAGCCAAGAACAAGGCCAGGCTAACTCCAGTCCATTCTGATGAAGATTTGCCCCCGAACTGGTCTAGAACACCATTCATTTCCAGAAAAGAATAACAGGGTCTTGGCTGCCTCCCTTGAGACAAAGAAGATAGAGGCTGGTGGTACTTTTGTTTCTCTCTTTGGAGCCACTTTAAACACGGGGTCAGCAAAATGCCATCTACGGGTAGGCCGGGGAAACCACATTTGTGTCTGCCTGAGTTCCTGAGGCTCTGGTCCGTCTCAGCAACAGTCCCAAGCCCCACTGGGGCATCTGGGCCAGCCAGCGACTGCGCCCCCCCCCCCCGATCTCTTCATGCTCCCCAAGACTCAGAGGGAAGCCCCTGGAGCCAGGGCTCCCACTCTCAGACCTTCTCCACTCAGGTCCCTGGTCACAAAGAAACGACTTTTACCCTGAGACTGAAAAAAAAATAATAATAATAAGTTTTAATAAATACAAAAATCTCCAATAATGACTCTGCTCAGCTCAGGGGCAGCAGGAGTGAAGTGGGGGGACCCTTGGTGCTGAGTGAGGATAAATTAAAAAATCCCAACAAGCCAGTGACATTCTGTACAGAAAGAAAGAAGTTGGGTTTCCAAGGCAGAGGCTGGAGGGTGACAGGGCGGGAGTCCGAGTGGCTGTGGCCTTGGTCTGCCCTGGCTGCCCCTTCCCCTTGTGGAGGTGTGGTTACCAGAGGTAGTGGGGGGAGGGAGAAGAGGCAGAAAAGAGGGGCCAAAGGCACTGGGTTTCCCATGGGAGAATGCAGGGTCCTTGGCGCCAGTCCTTCCCCTAGCCCAGGCCCCGTCCTCTTGGTCAGGCGGCCTTCCGGCTGCTCCCTAGGAGCCTTCGGCTTCTTTCGCCAGCTCTGGAACTGTCCTGGTCTCTGGGGCTGCCGGAGACAGAAGGGAGTAAATTTTGGAGCTCTGTGACCTTAGTCTACCTGTCTAATTCCTCTGGGCTTCAGAAATCTCGTTTGTAAAGAAAGAGTAGTCAAGACCAAGTCCACAAGGCTGCCGTGTGGCGGGATGGAAGGGCACTGGTGAAGCAGATGGCATGGCTCCTGGCAGGGGGCAGGTGCCACCTTCCCTCCCTGGCAGGGGGCGGGTGCTGCCTTCCCTCCCCAGGCCCACCAACAGCCCCCTCACTCACGCCGCCGGGGTGCACAGTGGGAGCAGCAGCGACTCTCCTTCCCTGGACCGCAGGACAGTGGCAATGAACAGTCATCCCGCTCACAGTGGGGCACCCCTGCCTGGTGCACAACAGAGCAGATTTTGAGGGTACCCAGGGGCACAGGGACACAGCAGCCTTCAGGCTCTTCAGGGAAGCCCACTCCCAGGAGCCTGCCCTCCCCGGAAAGGTCTCCCCACTCTAGGCCAGGCCCTCCCTGCCCACCTCACACAAGGCACGCTCTCCACTCACCCCACATCTGCAGGTGATACAGCTCATCTCCCCAAAGGGGGGCACTGAGGGGTGCCAGCTCTGGCTCTCTGGGAACCACTGCCCTGCAAAACGGCAGCCCCGGGGCCCATCGGCCTGCATGGGGTCCCCCAATTGGGGGTGGACCCCTGACCCCACTGTTGAAAGGGAGAGAGAGAGAGAGGGAGGGAAGGAGGAAGAGCTCAGCAGATGTGAGTTCTGCAAGGACCACCCAGGTTTTATTTGTCTTTGAATCTCCAACACCTAGCAGTTTCTGGTACTTAGTAGGTGACAAATGTAGATGAGAAGATGGATGTATGGGGGGAAGGATGAATAGATGACTGGATAGTTGGATTGAAGCGGGGAAGGGAGGGAGGGAGGATGGATGGATGGGGCAGTAACCAGAACCCATCACACCCCACTAATAAACCCATGCACATTCTTTCCAAACGCATTTAGAGCCCTGGCCCCAGGCTAGGCACAACGCAGGGTTCAGTAACTGCTGAATTAACTGAGGAGTCCCTTCCATCCGCCTTCACCACACACGCCCTCACCCAGGACAAGGCAGTGAAGCACCTCACCTGCCCAGGAAAGCCCCAGTGCCCACCCCCCTCACCTGGACACTGTTTGCAACAGTCAGTGGGGTTGGCCCGGACCGGCTGGGCACAGGCCAGCCGAGGACACTGCACCTTCTCACAGTGGACGTCTCCAGTGCCCCCCTGCAGGGATCCATTGAGGGAAGGTGTCAGAAAGGAAGGGGAGCCTCCTGCTTCCTCCCTCTCCTTCTCCATCCCTCAGATGTCATATTTCCATGGCCCTTCACTCAGAAGCCTGGACTGGTGCTTTCTACACCTGAACGCAAAAGCTCATGGCAGCCCCTCAAGGCAGCCACTCCCCTATCTGCTTATAGGAATGGAAAGGGGAGTTCAGGGAGGTACAGAAAAGGCCAGGGCTCTATGGAGCGAGTCAGCGGGAAGGGCCAGAATTCACCCCCACGTCAGCCCTTCCCTTTTCCTGCAGGAAGTTGACTCTCCAAGCTCAAAGGACTTTTCTTAGTGTTTTCATCCTTGAGCCTTCCTCACCAAGGCTCGGCCTTCCTCTTTCAGCAGCCCCCTCCCCATCTCCGCAGCCCCTGCTGAGTTATGGCACCAGATAGGATTGGGCGGCCATACCTTACAGGTGCAGACAGCACACTTAATTAAGCCAAATGGGGGCACGACGGGGTGCCACCGGGTACCCGCTGCCCGCCAGCTCCGGTCGCCATCAAAATAGCAGCCTGGGGGGTGGGGGGTGGGGGAACAGTGCCCAGCTGCCATGAGTACTGAGCTCATTGGCTGGGCCCACAATCAAGGCTGGAGTCTCTGGGGCCAACCCCACACTAATCTGACCCCAGGGCCCACTTGCAAACCAACTATTCTAATGAAGCCTTCCAGATGTCCTTTGGAATCTGCGCCCCTCAGCCTCCCTCTACTCACTCCCATTCATGTTCTCACTCTTTAGCACCCCTCCTGGTCCCACCCATCAGCTCCACTGGATTTCCCCATCCCTGCACCAGACTCCCAGCTCACCCTCTCCGGGGTCTCTGGTCCGGGAGAGCCCAGGAAGGTCTCTGACATCTTGTTTCTCTGTGGGGCCAAAGAAATAGTGAAGGCCAAGAATGGCCAACTCCTTCCCTCCCCAGAGGCCTCATCCCTCACGGTGAACCTTCCGCTACCCCTTCCACTCAGGTGGGACACTCACCCGGGCACACAGGGCAGCACTGGTCCAGTGCCTGCACCGGGCTGGGACAGCTGGGCGGCGGGCACACCACGGGGTCACAGATCACTGTGCGTCTCTGCAAAGAGAGGGTTGGGTGGGGGGACTGACCGGGACTTGGCTTGCCCCAGAACCCAGACCTCTCAGTGTGCCCTTGGCTGCATCCTACCTGGCAGGTGCATAGCGAGCAGAGCGGGTCATAGTTAGGCGCCCAGCGAGCCCCATGGGGGCGCTGCTGCCCCTCAAAGTAGCAGGTGTTGGGGTCTCGCGGGCGTCCGGGGCCTCCTGGTTTGGCTGGCACGGGAGTGTCGGGGCCAAGCACAGCGGGCAGTGGGGGCAGTGCCGGGGCTGCTGCATCGGGAGCCCCGGCCGCCCACGCTCCTTCAGTCCCCTCAGCTGCCAGGCGCAGGCCGCCTACCTCGCACTGGTTGGCGATGTGCACCTGGGAAGAGAGGTGAGTTGAGGAAGCGCCTGGGCTCCCCCTCGCATCTCCACCGGCGGCCAGCCCACCTGCCCAAGCCACCTCGACCTCTGAGTACTCCTGGGAAGATGCTGTTAGCACCAGAAATCTCCCCCCAGCGACCAGGGACAGGGTAAGCTGCTGCCAGCCTTGTCGTTGACACTTGTCAGGCTTCATCCTCCCAACCAGCCAGGGAATGTGACACCACCACCCCCCAGGACTCAGAGAGAGTGAGTGACTCAGGCAAGAATACACAGTGCCCGCCCAACTCTGACCCACCCCAGCGGCCCACGCTGCCTGCCCACCTGCCCCCGGAGCTCCCCTTGGGGACTCCCCTTGGTGGTGATCAGCAAGGAGGCCTTGCCCTGGGCCAGGAACCGCAGCAGCTCAGGCTCCAGATCCTTCACCACGCCCTGGGCCTGCGAGAGACAGGAGAGGGGGCGGGAACAAGGCGCTCTGGAGCTATGCCTCCCCTTCTCAGTTCACAGATGAGAAACTGAGACAAGGGGAGGTGAAATAAGGTCTTCCGGGAAGTGCAGCCCATTAGCGGTGGTGTGGAGCTCAGAAGTCAGGTCTCTGACTAGGTCCCCCTCAATGGGGGTGGGCTGCAGGGTCTCTGACTCCAAGTCCCCGCAGCCCACTCCCATTCGGGGAGGACCCGCTCCCCTGGAGGTTCAAGAGATCCTGCCAGAGAGGGATGTAGGAAGGAGAATGGATACTAAAAGGCTGAGTCAAACTCATAGCCAGGGCTTTCTGACTTCCCAGCCCAGATCGGCTCTGCCATACCAGGCTACACGCTCTCCACCCCCCACACCAGCCACAGGCCTACACAACCCTCCATGCTTTAAAAAAAAAAAAAACGCAGATCTTTTCGATCCCCCACCAGGTCCTCACCTCTGGGCCATAGAATCCCTTCAGCAGCCGCCGGGGCCCTGGCATCCCAGGAGGCCCGAGAAGGTGGGCAGTGACAGTGCCCTGTTCAGAGCCACCAAGCCCAGCCAGCAGCACTTCATAGTGCAGGTGACAATGGGTGTCCAGGGAGAGCCAGGCATGTCCTGCTGCCTGGCTCTGCACAGGAGGTAACACCAGGGCTCCTGCCAGGGGCACGGGCAGTGCTGGATCCAGACAGAGGAGAGGTGAGTGATGAGGAGGTAGCCTAGAGCAGCCACTCCCTTCGTCCCCATCTTCCCCTGAAGCCCATTCCACACGTTGGCAGACACTGTCCATAGGCTCAGGGCTGGGGGGCAGCAAGTTTTAGACCCCTGCGCCCTGGCCATGGAGAGGGTCTCCCTGCAGGGGCACCATCTATACCCCCACCTTCTCCAGATGCCAGCCAGGGGCTCAGGCACAGATAAAGACACACCAGGCTCTGGCCCCCTAGCACCCAAGTCCCAGATTTGAGCATACCAGAGGGCAGGCGAAGCCCTGGGGCACTCACTCTCATGGCGGGCGCTGTGTCCACTATAAGGCAGGGCAGACACATGACCCCGCAGTTCTCCATCTGGGAAGTCCTTGGTGCCCACGTTCAGGAACAGCTCATTCTGCAGCAGCATATGAGCCCCTCGGGCGCCGAGTCCAGGGCAGACACCCACAGCCTGCGAGGGGCAGGGGTAGGGAAGGATGAGAGCCCTAGCTACAGCCTGCCAGGTTCCAAATGAAGCCCTCCTCAGCTTTCACACAAGCCCGAGATTCTGAATGCCTTTCCATGTTTTGTGTCCCATGTTACACCCAACATACATGCGTAACTGGATAAGCACCTCGTGAGCCCGGGTTCGAGTCCCTCCTCTGCCACTTCCTACCTATGTAAAAGTCTTAAAGAGTTATTCAACCTCTCTGATCCTTCACTTCATCATCTGTAAAATGGGAACCGTGAGAATCAAAAATCATACAAGGAAGGCAATCAGTGCTGTATATGGCACAGAGAAAGCCTCGGTAAGTGGCACTCATTATCACATCTCTAATGATATGATCTCCCTAGCCAACTCTGCCTCCCATCTGATGTGACATGGCTGAGGACAGGGGCACATCTGATTTTCTTTGTATCCCAGTCCCTAGCCTGAGGCTCCCTAAAAATGCACCCAGGGAATGAATACTTCCATGAAAGAAACGTGTTAGTGAGTGACTGACTCTCAACCTCCCTGCTCATCCAACCTGGCTTTGCACACCCCTGCGCTGTTAGCTCCTGGGCACGGCCCGCGGCCTGGCTCTGCAGACAGCACTCACTGTGTGTCCTCCCAGCTGGAGTCCGGCCATGTGGCACAGGACAGTGCGCTGGTTTCTCCGCTGAGGCTTGGTCTCCAAGGTCAAGGCCACCACCTCACTGCCTGTACCTACCACCTGCACCTGGGGGGGGCACAGTAGGGGAGGGCACACTGGAGTGGCAGAGAAGGCTGGAGGTCTGAACCGTGCAGGCCGAAGCCCCACCCTGCCCTGCTGCCCTCCATCTTGAGCAGCTGCTGACTCTTACCTGGTAGATCAGGGAGCCATTTCCCAGCAGTGTAAGCCTGGCTGAGCCGGCTGCCCCTGTCTGAACTGGGATCAGGGCGTCAGCCCCACAAAGGACGCTTTGCAGGACTGCAGGGGGGACCAGAAAGGTGGAGGCTGGCTTGCCCCACGGCCGTTCATCCCTCCCCAGCCCCCAGGATTCCTCCCATACCCACCCTGGCCATGTGTCTGTGCCTGTCAGTGGCGTGTGCCCGGGGTGCCATGGCCCACCCCGCCTCACCATCGCAGCTCTGCCTGGCAGCGATGTGTCCACTGATGCGCAGCCCTGGCACGCCCACCCTCTCCAGGGCCATCTGGAGCTCCCCCAGCACCAGCCAGTCCATCTCCTGGGCAGTCAGGTTGGGCAGTACCTCAGCAAAGCCTGGCTCCTGAGGACAGAGCAAGGTGTGGCTGGTGCTGCAAGAGGCCAGAGCAGGTGGCAGCAAGAGCCAGACCCTCACTCACCTGGACTGAGGCATTGGCCTGGAGCTCTCGCAGTAGCTGCCCCTGGTGTAGAATCTGGAGCCGCAAGGGCACCTGAGCCGGTCCTGCAAGGGCCACACATGTGAGGAGGCCTCTGAGAGATTGGTGCTCTCCCTCCACTCCTCACATGGCCTGCCCCATCCCACTCACCCCCGCTCCTGGATTCCAGCAGTCCACGGAAAAGCAGCAAGAAATGCAAGGAGTCCTCCGTGTCGCTGAGAGTGAGGAGGACGATGCCCCCTATGCCAGGCTGTGGGGGGCCTTCTAGGGTCAGGATAGCACTGAAGGTCTCTGGGAGAGAAGGAAGGACCATGAGAGACCATCAGGAAGTCCCCTCCTCAGCCCACTCTATTCCTGGGGATACAGAAGACACAGAACTTCATGTCCAGGGGCTCTGTGCTCCCCTCACCTGCAGCCAGGGCCCGGTGCCGGATGAGAGGCCCCCAGACCTCCCCCGAGGGGTGAGTGGGTGTCACAAGCGCCACATGCAGCTGTTCTGCCCTAAGGAGCCGCAGAGACAACCGAGGCACTGCCCGCCACACCCCACAGACCTGGAGCAGAGAGACAAAAGGCCCCACTCAGACCTTACGCAACACAGGCCAGCTGAGAGACCCAGCTCTGGTGAAGAAGGAATATGCGAAGGAGCCCGGTGCCCTCCTAGGAAGCTTAAGAAGGGGCCTTGGAACCAGATGCTGGGGTCCAAATCCTGGCTCAGCGACTTACTAGCTTGTGACCTTGAGCAAAGCATATTCTGCTACTGAGCCTCAGTTTCCCTCATCTGTAAAATGGGCATCATAATGTCAGTGCCTTCCTCTCACGGGGCTGCAGTGAGAACCCAAAGAGACAATGCAGAGCATGTTCTCAGTACAGCGCCCAGACTGGATAAGCACTAGTAAATGGCATCATCTCACCAGGCCATCTTGAGTGGGGGCAGCAGGGTGTTCAAACAGGACGCTGCCAGCAGAGTCTGAGAAGCGGATTCGAGTAGGGCGGTCCAGCCTGGGAATGAGGGTCCGGTGAGCATGGGCTCTGAGCCTGGGCCAGGAACTGCTCCACCGGCCTTTCCCAACTCTCCTTCCCCAGTCTCCAGCTCCCCCCTCCTCCCACCTTCCCCTTTCTCACTGTCTGTAGGAGATGGAGAAACGCAAACCGGAGCGCAGCAGAGACACCCGGGCCCTTGCCACAGCCTGCGACCTAGGTCCTGTCAGCAGCGCCACGAAGTCTGCGAGGAAAAGATGTCCGGAGTTTTGTCACCCGCTGCGGCCACGGGGCGGGGGCAACTATAGTTCCAGTTCCTGCCTGGCCCACACCTACCCGTGTGTCCATCTCCTCTCCCCCGATCCTCAGAGCCCGGCTCCCCGCGGTCACTGTAGCTGCGGTGCTCTGGGTCCCGGGGATACTCAAAGGCCAGACCCGTTGGCGGCTTCTCAGGACTGCTGCGCTCTAAGCCCGGAGTGGGAAACCAGGGCTTCAGCTGGGCACGAGGAGGCCAGTTGGCCGTTCGTCTGCTCTGTCCGCCCCAGCCACTGGCTCAGGACCAAGTATCACTGCCCGGCCACCCTCCCCTCACCAGGGAGCGGGCCTTACCCTGGGGGCAGGTCTGGCAGCAGTGTCCCGGCAGCAGCCGAGGCTGCACGCAGGCCAAGGCTGGGCACTCGGGTTTGATGTTCTTGCAGCTGACTCTGCCCGGGCCCCTTGCTCGGCGACCCCACTGAGGCTGCTTGTGGGGAAGACGGGGGAAAACCGAGTGAGTGCCAGATGGGGAGGGTCACACGATGAGAGCAAGGTCATCCCATGGAGTCAGACCGCTCTGCTTCCGCATGACCCTAGACAAACTGCCAACCGCTCTGGGCCTTAGGGTCCCTATCTGGAAAATGGGGGAAGTCATAGTGTGTATCTAGCGGGATTATTCTAGGAGTTCAGTGAGAGAGAAACCGTTGGCAAAAGAGCCTGACATATAGTGGGCGGTCAATAGCAGTCAACACCTGAGAATTGAAGGGGGGCTTCCTCCCAACTTTCTCCGCCAGGAAAAAAAATACATATGGATATATAGATATATATCTCCATAGAGCTACATATCCCTAATACCTGCAGGCTCGCTGTTGTCTCACAGCAGCTCCGACTCCTGTGATCAGGGCGACATCCCGGGACCCCAGGGCTCCCCCACCCGCAAAGGCCCCGGCCAGGGCACTCGGGCTCACTCACCGCCTCGCAGGCGCACAGCACGCAGCGCATCACCCCGAAGGGCTCCCCTAGGTCCGGGTGCCACGTCTCGTCCAAGGCATAGACCTTCCCGCCGAAGGAGCAGCCTGCGGGGACGGGCTTGGCTGGCGGCCGCTGTCCCGCTCCTGCGGTGTGCCAGCCCTGGGCGCTGCCGGCCGGGCCCTGGGTCCCCCCCACCAAACCCCCCCACGACGCGCCTCGCGACCCCCGCCCAACCCTCCTGGCCGCCCGCCGTGCTGAGCCACCTGCTCCCGGCGCCCCCTCCGGGCGGGCGCAGACTTGCCCGGAGCCGGACTCTGTGCCCGCGCGTCCCCCGGGGCGCCCACCTACCTGCCGCTCCCCGAATGGGCAGCGGCTCCTTCTCGGGCCGGATGGGCAGCGCGGGGGACTCGGGGCCGGTGCCGTGGGCCGGTCGGCAGCCGAGCAGCAGCAGCCCCAGGAGCAGCAGCGGGGCCGGCGGGGCCGGGAGGCTCGGCATGACGCGAACGGGACAGCTGGGGAGGCGGGAGGGAGGAGGGAGCAGGAGAGGGAGGAGGGAGGTGGGAGGAGGCCGGGCCGGGGGCGGTACGGCGGGAGGGGGCCGGGGCCAGGACCCGGGCAGTGCGGCGAGGGGCTCGTCGGGCGGCGGGAGTCGGCGCCGGGCCGGGCGGGGCGGGAGGAGCGGCCGGGAGGAGCGCGGGCGGGCGGGCGGGCGCTGACCCGGGCCGTACGCGGCTCTAGTGCCCTGGGCGCCAGCTCTGGCCCGTTTTATGCCCCGCGCCCGGCGCCCCGGCCGGGGGCCTCCTCCTCAGCAAACGGGGCGGCGGCGGCAGCTCGGCGAGGGGCCGGGCTGAGCCCGGGGGGTCCGGCCCAGCAGCAGCGGCCCGGATCGCAAGTGGGGGAGGGGAGGGAGGGGCTGGGACGGGGCAGGGGAGGAGGGAGGGGCTGGAGGGGAAGGGGGAGTGGAGGGGGGAGGGGGAGGGGAGGGACCAGGGGGCGCGAAGAGGGGAGAAGAGGCGGGTCTGGAGCCCCCCGCTGCTGGCGGCCACAGGGCGGCTGCACCAGGAGGTGCGTGTCCCGTCCAAGACGGGAGCCCCAGGCCAGGGAGGGGCCGAGGCCGGGCCTGAGGCCTGGGCCGGCCACTGGGCTAGTACTCGGTTCCTGCCGGAAAGATGAAGACTTGTCTTTTAAGGATGACAACGTGGAGAAAACGCCCATCAACTGATCTCCCCTACCGTGGGCCCACAGCACCTCTCAAACCCCACATTACCCACACTCACTGCCTGGCCTGTGGCCCTACCTCTTCTCTGAGGTCTTCCCTCACTCTGCTGTTCCCCAGGACAGGGACTTAGCCAGAAACAGAGTCCCCTTGCTGTCTGTGACAGTGTTTCCCTCCCGACGGTAACCTGTGGGTAACCTATCTGCAGGCCCATCCAACCATCATTGTCCCCACCCTGACATTCTTCCTCACCCTCTTTCCTTCACCCTGGGGACCCTCTGCCTCTCCATCCCACCCGCAACCTCCTTTGTCTTGGTTTCCTGGTCATGACTGCCTCCCTGTCCCCTCCCACACCCATTAGCCCACCATCCTCCCAACCACCCCATCACCCTCCTTCCTAATCTTGGGAGGCATCTCGTCTGGCTGAACTGGAGAATTCCGGGATCTAGGCCATACTCCTTAGCTGACAGCCCCATCCTTGGTAGAAGGAGCAGGAGGGGAAGAACTAGGGTGGGGGGTGATGGGAACAAGGTCAGGCCAGGAGGCCCCTGAGGACAGAGACTGTAAGGAGACTGGGATTGAGGGGAAAGCAAAGGAACTAGAGCCAGGGCCAAAGGAAGAGGGGGGCCAGCAGGAGGTATTTGCGGGGGAGGTTCAGCAGCTGTCTTTCCTAAGACAGGGACACATGGGCCTGGTTATTCCTCTTGTCACATATGGAATGGTAGGAGATGGAAGAGGGAGAAAGGGCAAGCTCAGGAGAGCTCAGGCACAGAGGTAAATGGTGTTAGCTGTCTGAGCCACTGCTCCCCCACACACACAGAGGGGCACCTGAGCCCAGCCTAACCACCCCCTACAGGCCCCCCTCACCTTGCAATCCTCTCAAATGGTCCAAACCCTTTTCCTATAACCCTGACCAATGACAGGGTCATTCCCCAACATAGGCAATACCCACATTCCCACTGGGAAAGGGGGACGAAGACTCAACCCCCACAGGGTTATAGGAGAGAAAGGCAGGAAAGCAAGAGCCCTAGGGGGTCTCAGGAGCAGGTGTGTTGTCCAGGGAAAAGAAATTTGGCCGGTCAGGAACTGTAAAACACACCAATCTAAAACCAGAACCAGATCTCCGTGCCTCTTCCACGGGAACAAAAACCGTCCTGCCAGATTTTTCCTGGGAAAAAAAGACCTCCCAGCCAGGTCCCAGGTTTCCCATCTCCTAGGAAAAGATGGATCTCCCTGTTGAAATCCTTCCTGTGGTGTGTGTGGGTGGAGGAGCTGGGCTCTGCTAGTGGACCATGGTCCAGGCAGGGGTTCCACGTTCAGTGCAGGTGGGAGGAGAAGGCGTCACTTCCGGGGGCCTTCGGCCTTCGCCGGTATCTGGTGGCTCCCTGCTCTCTGATTGGACAGAAGTGTCCGGGGCAGGCTTGTGACCCTACTGCTGTGGAGGGGCTGTGCCCCAACACTACGTGTCTTCCTACCCATCGGCTCCCCAGAGTGCTGCCTGCTGTGCACCTGGGTCCTGGAGCCCTTCTCCACCCGGTGAGTGGCAAGCAGAGTTTGGAATTAATAGAGAGTAGAAAGGACAGGAAAGAGGAATTGGGCTCTCAGCTGGGGGAGGGGCAGGCAAACTGGAACCTACAGGCACTGACCTTTGTCGAGAAGAGTGTAGCCTTCCCAGAATGGGAGGAGCAGGACTGAGCAGGACTGAGCAGGGGTAGGGGGTGGGGTGCTGGGTTCTGAGGGACTGATCACAGACTTGGAGGAATATAGCACTGTTCTGGCTGGCCCTAAGGAAAGGGGACATGTGCCCAGGGAGAAGATAAGAAAGGTGGTGCGTTTAGGGCTTACGGCCTGTAGCATCAAACTGGACACGGGCCCAATCTCCATTCTTACCCAGTCGTTCCTGGTTAGTTTAAGGCTCTGAATCTTGGGGCTGGGGAAGCTGGGCCTAAGGAGAGGGTAGTGGGAGGAGGGCTCATGCATGTTGACAGACCTACAGGAAATCCCAATATTGAATCAGGTGCAGGCCTCTTTGCACAACTTGTCAAAGAAGGAGGAGCCCATGTGGGGGGTCCTGTGAAGGAACTAGAAGGGGTCTGCAAAGGGGGCAGGGAGGAAGATGTGGGCTAGGGGATGGTTATGGTAACACCCGTGTCCAAGGCGAGGTCAGCCATGAGAGGTGGGTGTCTCACTCAGCAGGTACCCATTGCTGGGCAACTTTACCTTGGGTGGGAAGTGCCAGGACTGTTAGCCCCTTTCTCTGCCTCAGATAACCCAGTATTTTAGAACTGGGAGTGCAAAGAAAAACTTCAAGAGGCTTATGGGGGAAGTAAATGGAGAGAGAACGAGCAGTTAATTGCTCCCATACCACCTTCTCATAATCTTGCAATCACCAACCTCTAGTAGTCCTTTTTGTTTTCCCCCAAGTCCCCTCCTCAGCCCCACTCCCCCAGCTACCCCTCAATGCTGTGCATGTCTGCTAGCTCCTCATCCTGACCCTATTTCCCACTTTCCAACCTCTCCTCTATGCCACAATACTCCTGGCTCCCTCTCCCCATCCCAGATTTTCTCCAACCAAACAACTACGGTTGCTCAGAATTTGAGGCCAGTTACAACGTGTGTGTGTCTGTGTGTGTGTGTGTGTGTCCATATTCTGTCCTGCTCCTCTCAGCAGGGGCAGCAGCCCTACCTCAGGTCCACTGAGGAACCCTGACAAAGAGGAGACACCATACCCTGTAGTCGCAAGGACCTGGGAGCAGGCAGAGCGTTAACAGTTTGAGGCTGGTCCGCATCTCATGCCCTCCCAGCAGCTGTTCCCCCAGCCAGGCAGTCTTTTCCTTGACACCTGATTAAATGTTCATTATTCCTGGCACTTGCAGGATAGATTCCAGACCCTCTTCCTCAGCCCACCTGTGCCCCCACCGTGCAAGAAGTGCCAGAGCCCAAGCCGCCTCCATGGCCCCAGGAAGGATTCAGGGGAGAGGCCCCATCCAGGGAGCCGCTCCTACCAGACAGCCTGGCCAGAATGGAGCTGACTGGTAAGAAAACTCCTGCGGGATCTCAGGCCAAATCAAAGCAGGGTTTTCGAGAGAAGAGAAGGGAGATGTGTTGCCAGGGTGGAGGGCTGCGGGAACCCAATCCACCAGGATTAAGGCTTCTGAAAGGTAAATTCCCTGGATTTCAGGTCTGGGTCCTAATTAGGAATTTCTGGACTACCACCTAACAGTGATTTCTTCCTTATCCACCCTTTCAACCTCACTTCTCCTCATCTCAGAACTGCTCCTCGTGGTCATGCTTCTCCTAAATGCAAGACTGGATCTGTGCCTCCCGGCTCCTCCTGCCTGTGACCCCCGTCTCCTAAATAAACTGCTTCGTGACTCCCATGCCCTTCACAGCAGACTGGTGAGAATCTCCCAGCACTCTCCCCTCTATCCATTACCTGGGTAGACACCCTCACTCCCATCACTCCCTCCCACTCCCTGATCTGATCACTGTTCTTCCCATATTGTCCTCCCATACCACCTCCCCATCACCACTCCTTGACAAGGATGACGATTTGCAATCTAGTCTACTTTTAAAAGCTCTGGTCTGGATATCTATTACTCATGGAAGTCTATCCTAGTCACTGGGTCACCATACGCCCCCTCCTTTATTTGAACTTTTCCACCCTACCCCACCACCAATCTTTCTCAATAGAGCCAGTGTCCAGACGTTAACCCTTTGTCCACACCTGTCCTGCTGCCTGCTGTGGACTTTAGCTTGGGAGAATGGAAAACCCAGAAGGTAAGAAAGCCATCCTTCCTTTGGTTTCCCTAACTCCTGTTTTCATCGGTTTTCTACTGCTTCCCACGATTTCTTCAAAATCCCTGAGCTCCCTAAAAATCTCCTACCTTTGGCTTGGCCACCCTAAACTAATCTACATTCGACTGTGATGATATCCTCTGGATGACAGCTTGTGGTCCCAGTATGTGAAAATAGATTCAAAGCTGAGCACCCAGAAAAGCTGGATAGAAGTCTCTCATGGTGGGGCACCCGGGCGGCTCAGTGGGTTAAGACTCTGCCTTCAGCTCAGGTCACAATCTCAGGGTCCTGAGATCGAGCCCCGCATTGGGCTCTCTGCTCAGCTGGGAACCTGCTTCCCCCTTTCTCTCTGCCTGCCTCTCTGCCTACCTGTGATCTCTTTCTCTCTGTCAAATGATAAGTAAATCTTAAAAAAAAAAAAAAAATCTTTAAAGATTTTTTTAAAAATCTTAAGATCTTTTAAAAAGACCTTTTAAAAAAAAGAAGAAGAAGAAGAGGAAGTCTCTCATGGCCATGCTTTTGACCTGTTCCTTTGCAAACTTAAGCTGCCATGAAGAAGTAAGACTGGTCTGTCATACTCAGATGACACAAAACTGGGAAGCAGAGGTAAAATAACAAGAGACAGAATCAAGTTTCACATTGCTGAAAGGCTAGATCAAAAACAAGGTAAAACTTAGCAGAGATATACAAAAAATTCCACATTTACTCAAAGTAATCAAGGAAGGTCCTATTCCAGCTTCCAGGCCACAATGCCCCCACTTCCCCTTATATAAACTTCTGGCCCTAGAACTTACTATGAACAAGATCTGGGAGGACTGAGCTAAGCTCAGACTTAGCAGGTAACACTATTAAAGCAGATGTTTGAAAAGCTAGTGATTCTTGGTGGCTTTAGGTGTTTAGCACCCACCCTGTGGAAATATTCCTAAAAACCTTTAAGTGGCCTGGACTTAACAGTAAGGAGTTGAGTACTGGATATCCTCCTCTAAACACATGCTAATTTATTCAGGGGGACCATATGAAACTAGCATGTGTCCAGAAGGAAGAAGCAACCTGAACAGAGAGGTTAGAAAACATGTTATGTGAGGAATGGCTAAAAAAAAAAAAAAAAAAAAGCCTATCTGATGAGTTTGGAGAAAAGTGGTAAGTCTTGTGCTATAACTGGACCTGCTTTAGTCTAGGGCTCAGGAAACCTCCTGGGAGGGAGCACTCCTTGCAAGGTGAGCTCTTCTACCCTCAAGATCCCTAGAATCCCCTTTCTTCCTTCTCAGGTCTTCTGGGGGTGGGGGCGGTCCTGGGCCAGGGACAAAGGGCAGTTCTTAGGGATCCCTGGCAGTTCCAGCTCTGCCATTGATCAGTAAACCCCTTTCCTTCGTCTTTATGATCTTTGGGATGGTCTCATCTCTATGTTCAGTTTTTACAAAATCATATGATCCTAGGATTTTGTAGCAGAAAGAGTAGATTGGCAACACTAGAACCGAGAGGCTAAAAACTGTAATAGCACAAATTCCAACATAGTGTACGGGGCGGGGGGGGGGTGCTTTTCTGACTGAAATTAAATGTAGGGCCAGGCTGGGTTACCGGACACTGGAGTTATTCAAGCAGGGGCTGATGACCAATTGTCGGGAGACTGTGAAGGAATTCCTGTGCTGGGTGGGACCTTGGTCCTGTCCAATTCTCAGCTCCTATGATTCATTCCGCTGGCTACTCCTATGGGCTCCCCACCCGCTATTAGCATGCCCTTTGAAGCAGGCCGCGTCTCCCTTCTGTCTCTTTTGCAGGAGCAGACCAAGGCACAGGACGTTCTGGGAGCCGCAGCCCTTCTGCTGGAGGGAGTAATGGCAGCACGGACCCAACTGGGACCCACCTGCCTCTCATCCCTCCTGGGACAGCTTTCTGGACAGGTCCGCCTCCTCCTTGGGGCACTGCAGGGCCTCCTTGGAACCCAGGTAAGTAAGTCCTGAGTCAAGGGGACTATAGAAACTTGTCCTTTGCTGACTCCGTCCCTTTAGGAGACCTGAGGGCAGAAAGGTGAATTCTGGGAATCATGAGGGTAGCACAGCTGGCCAACTAAGGAGTGCTTGCTTCCAGCCATAAAGTCTGGGTGCTGGCACCTTATCTTTCCCTGGAGACAAGGGAGGCATGATACCTGGCCCAGGTCTCTGGCCTCAGGCCCATCCTCTGCCCTCAGTTTCCTCCACAGGGCAGGACCACAATTCACAAGGATCCCAGTGCCATATTCCTGACCTTCCAACAACTGCTCCGAGGAAAGGTGCGCTTCCTGTTGCTTGTAGTAGGGCCCACCCTCTGTGCCAAGCAGGCCCTACGCGCGACAGCTGTCCCAAGCAATACCTCTCTATTCCTCACACTGCACAAGCTCCCAAACAGGACTTCTGGACTGTTGGAGACAAACTCCAGTGTCTCCGCCAGAACTACTGGCTCTGGACTTCTGAAGAGGCTGCAGAGATTCAGAGCCAAGATTCCTGGTCTGCTGAACCAGACCTCCAGGTCCCTAGACCAAATGCCTGGACACCTAAACAGGACACATGGACCCTTGATTGGAACTCATGGACTCTTTCCTGGACCCTTACCTGCAGCCCTAGGAGCCCCAGATATCCCTCCAACAACTTCAGGCATGGACTCCCTGCCCCCTGACCTCTGGCCTGGATATTCTCCTTCCCCAGCCCATCCTCTTACTGGGCAAAACACACTCTTTTCTCCTTCACCCACCTCACCCACCCCTCCGGGGCCGGCTCCAACCTCCACCTCCTAACCCTTCTACCACACCCAACTGGACCAGTCCTCTTCTAATTGCAGCCCACCCTCCCTTCCAGAATCTGTCTCAGGAGGAGAAAGGTGCTCTGGCCCTGCCAGCATCAGCACTGTCTCCATGTAAAGTTCCCTTTCTGGGAGCCAGGCCCTGCGAGTCATGTTTTATCAGATTACCTGCTTTCACCTGAAACCCAAAGTCCTGCTAAAGGGGGCTACACGGGACAGAAAAGGGGATCATTTTTCACTGGATATTGTAAAACTTCAGAAGCTATTTTTTTAAACTATCAATAATATTCACCAGGGCGCCTGGGTGGCTCAGTGGGTTAAGCCGCTGCCTTCAGCTCAGGTCATGATCTCAGAGTCCTGGGATCGAGTCCCGCATCGGGCTGTCTGCTCGGCGGAGAGCCTGCTTCCCTCTCTCTCTCTGCCTGCCTCTCCATCTACTTGTGATTTCTCTCTGTCAAATAAATAAATAAAATCTTTAAAAAAAAAAAATAATAATAATATTCACCAGAGTAGCTAGTTATCTTTGGTCTATTTTCTGCACTAATTTACAACTTACTAATTCTCTATGAGCTCTTTTTCATACAATTCTGCAAAGGATTCTGCATACAATTCTGAATGGAAATAGACACTAAGCTAATGTCAAAAAACAGGGGAAAAAGAACTTCAGTTTTCTACTCAGAACTAAGGTCAGTCTCTTTATCCCCTTTATTGTCATTCTCAGTGAGACTCTGATCTCCTTTTCTTAGGAGATCCTGACTCTTGAAAAATGAATGTGAGGTTGTCTCTCAGAAAGGCTGTCTCTACGCAATCAACAAAATTGAGCCTAAGTAAATAAAGAAGAAATAAGAACACCCAAAAGCTAACTGAAAAGCAAGGGAAAGAGGTTCTTCAGGGAGCAATAGATCTCCCCCTTCCCTCCCCTCCAAAAATGTTAACAGGAAGCCTCCGAGAGCCTCACACCCCAGGTAAGGCTGTGCAGACAGTTCAGTCAAGACAAAACCTGGATGTGACAGCTGAGCAAACAGGGAGAGCTTCAGCAGCTCAGCGGGAAGCTTCAGCAGGCACGGGTTCCTGCCTCCCTCCTGTGGAGGTCAGGGGGAAGTGCAGGAAGTGGCAAGAGTCACTCTCCCAGGGCTCACACAGCGGGAGGGATAAGTACAAGTTGAAGGCTCATTTCCCAATTCCCAGAAGTCCACAGTATCCAAAAAGCAGCCCTATGTGACCACTATGAACTCTGCTAAGGATTCTCTAGAGAAGAAGCCAGGCTTATGGGGCCTTGCAAATAAATGCCACCCTGATGCTTACGAAAAGGTTTATATGGCCCCAAGCAAAAACTCCACGGCAAAGTTCAACCCTACCTCCAGAGGCTCCTGCAGGAAAACTCACAGAATCCTTTTCCTCTTCCTTTTCCCCAACCCCCCAGAGAGGAAAAACTACCCGGTAGGTAAAAGAGCCAAGATCCCAGAGTTCCAGACACTGCCACAAATATCCCAGGACCACTAAAGGTATTCCAAAATAGAAGAATGAAAGCCAGTGTACCAGGAGCCTTATGTAGGTTACCTTTTATAGTGCTCACACACCTCTGTCAGGTTGGGATGCTATCAGGCTCAGAGAAGCCAGGCATGTTCAATGCTCACACAGCCTGTGAGCAAGAAAAGAAAAAACAGCCTGGGCTGACTAGAGCCCATACAGTCCCAAGTGTGGTGCACTGTCCAACAGATCATTCAGTGATTCTGTTTATTAGAAAAGATATCCAAGTTCTGAGGGAGGAAATACACCAACAATTAAAAAGTTCTGAGGAGAAAACCAAAGCTCCTGGATGGGGTGACCAATTTAGACGTCTCCTCTCCCATCACTGACAGAACAGTCGCCATGGAGAAGGAATCGACAAATGTACAAAGCTCAAAAGTGTTCACATCTCAGAGGGTGTCAGTTTTTGCATGGGAGAGAATAGCTCTTCCACACTACCAACTCTAGCATGCCATCAAGGGGGAATGTAAGTGGAAATTGCAATTTACTGAAATACCAACCTAGGCTAAATGTAATGATCAAATGAAGAACTTTGTGGCCCATGAAAGAGTCAGCAACCGGGACAAAACGAGCCAAAGGGACCAAAGGCAAAGGCTTCAGGGTTCTCACCACAGTCAGATGAGAGACAAGGACAGCAAAACTGCAGGATGTATACAGCCAGCTAAGTATCTCCAGGATTGGCATTTGACCTACTTTAGGGAAAATGCAAATAACTCATGGACTTCTTCAGTGTGAACTAAGCTGTTCCCAACCCTTCCCAAAATGTCTTCAGGCTGATTCTATCCCTTCTTCCCTGTCCACAAAATGCAAAAAACCTGTTAGAACCAGAACACCCTTCTCTCTATTCGACTGCACGCTAGTTCTCTCTTCTGCCCCTAGGGCAGCCGGGATAGTGCTCTATGCTACCCCCACAAACTATTACTATAATTAGGTTCAGACTCTGAGCAAAATCCATCCTTCTCCGACACCCCCGAAAATCTAACTCCAGGTAAAAGTTCTAGGATTCCACAAAAATTCATCCCAACCCCCAGTGTATCTTCTACCCCCCCCCCATAGTAAACTGAAGAAATACCTTTTCCTCCTCCCCTGCAGAGATCATTCATTTTCAACCCATTTCCCTAAATACAATTTCTAACACCTCATGTAAAGACCTGAAAACGATGGGGAAGGAAATAACCCTGGGCATCCCAGCAGGGGGACCAGCTCCGAGGCAAAGGCAGGAGATCAAAAGAGAGAACTGCTTAATACACACTTGCCATCTTTCTGGATTGTTATCCTGAATTTCTCAGGGGAAATGAGAGTCCAGTATACTTTCTCAGAGACCACAAAGGCCAGGCTGAAGAGCCAGCCTCATATGCTAGAGTCCTAGTAAGCATCACCACTTCCTCAATTTTGTTCTTGCTCTTAAGTTAGTGACTGTAGTCAGGCTGCTCCATTGTCCTGGGTACTGGCGCCGGACTGCCAACTTCATTGGTATTGCTGCCCTGTCCACTTCACTGGTCTGTGCAGCAGCTGCCTGTTCAGTGTCACTGGTGAGAAACGCCCTCCCCCACCCCCCACAGCCCCGCTCCACTTACCCTCCCCTCCAGGTCGCCAATGGAACGTAGAGCAGACACCTAGCTACTCCACTGTTCCTACAACCACCAAATCTGCTATTCCTACTCTCTTCATAGTCGGGTCCCAATCCAGTATCTAAAAGCCTCCACCCAAAGCTTCCGCAAAAATGAACATTTCCAGGCTATGCAAGTGACTCATTCAAATCAACGTGATCTGACTTCCTAAGAGACTGAAAGTGTTGGAAGGACACAAGCAGGGCTCCTTGCCAATTCAAAATTCTACGCCAAATGGGTGGTATCTTCC
Organism: Mustela nigripes; assembly: GCF_022355385.1. NCBI lineage: Eukaryota > Metazoa > Chordata > Mammalia > Carnivora > Mustelidae > Mustela > Mustela nigripes. The sequence continues at coordinate 112,743,377 of NC_081558.1, forward strand.
GGGCCTGGGGTGCCCTCAAGAGCCAAAAGCACAATACTCTCTCTCCCAGATAGAAAATCACATTAGAGAATAAATGAGGATAGGCAACCAGGAGGCTGAGATAACCCTAAACCCAGATACCAAAAGGCCAGAATAGATCCTACATTGACATGTGATCATCTGGCTGTGGGCCAGAAATATACCACAGACAAATTGGGAAAAAAAAAAAAAGATTTTAGGGTAATAGAAAAGATTTTTTTTTAAAGAGTCTGAAAAAGTAAAGTTTAATTAAAAAATCATATACACAAAACAACTTCTGATTTGTTTTAAGCTCTCCCATTGGGTCTTTCACAGGCAAGTTGAGTCCACTGAGTCCAGACCACCTAAAGATGCACCCCCAGTGGCCATCCACTCAGCCAGCCCTTTCCTGAACAGGTGGTCAGTAGTAACTGCTCCTCAGGCTTGAATGGATGTCCAACTCCTGAGTGACTAAGCAGCAAGGTTGGCTTCCTGTGTGCTTCAGAAGGCCAGTTTCTTCATCAGCAGATAAACTCTGGAATCCACTTCAAATCCATGCAGGTTGTTGGCATCACCCTGCAGCCTCATGAGCAGGCCGCCATAGGACACATAGGCAGAGCTGAAATGGAAGGCCCCAGTCTCATGAGTTTAAGCTCTGGAGCGGCAGTGACCCAGTGGCTCTCCATCCCTTTTTTAAGAAAAGGAGGCACTCTTCTAGTGTTTGTCATTAGGAACCAAAATTCAGAGAAGGATGAAGGCAAAGATTTGTGCAAAGAGGTGTTCTTTTCTATCAACAAAAAGTGGAAATTGCTACACACCCAGGATGACAGAAATGGTTAAATGAATTAAGATATATCCATTTACTGGAATGTTATGCAGCTATTAAAATGTTTAGGAAAAGCTTTAAACAGACAAGGGGAAATGTTTTACATAACTTAAAGCTAAAAGAGCAGAATAAAACATTGTAATAAACAAGGTAATCTTAAAGAAAAAAGTACACAGGAAAAAACTAGAATATTCAAAAATGTTTATGTAAAAGATTCCCTCTGGGTATGGAATTATAGATGACTTTTTTTGCTTCTTCACATTACTTCTCTGCTTTTCAAATTTCTTACAAAGGGTACATATTGTTTTAATAAGATTTTACAGAAAAGGAAAAACAGTTGGGCAGGGAAACCAAAGAAGTAGGGACTGGATTGTAGAATAGCAAAACACACACAAATAAACAAAAACAAGAAAGCCTAGCAGTTTAATCCCTTACTGCTGCATCTAGTTCTTAGGGAAGCAACCTTCCTTTGCCCTTCACATAGCAAGATCACCAGTTTCTCATTTGGACCCTTGGGCCCTGAGGTCCTGACAAAGGGTCAAGTGAGCAGCCTACATTTCTGACTGGAAACTATTCCCACAACAGTTTCTTTCTGGGTCCCACCTAGATCTGAGGTGCCTTGGGGACAGAGACCAAACCCAGGAAACATGAAGCGTGGTACAAATTTCCATAGCAGAGCTCAGATTATCAGAAGAGGGCTGGGGTACAAGGGTTCTCACAAGACCATGGCACTTACAGACGAGTTGCTGCTTCAGTAGAAGTTTCGTCGCCCTCAATCCTGTATACTTTCCCATACATTACATACTCAAACTGGTCAGCCCTGTGGAACAGCAGTGGCAAGGTTATTCTTCAAAGTAGTTAACAATAATAAGAAGCCCTTTAAAAACGGTAACTAAGTGTCAACATTCTAACAGATGTATTCCAAACACAATGCCATTTAGTCCTCCCAGCCACCCTATGAGCAAGGTGTGACCATCTGTACTTTACTGACAGGGAAACTGAGGCTACAAGAGGTTAAGGCTATTCAACAAGTAAGTGGTAAGCCTGAGATGTGAACTCAGTGGAACTCCAAAGCCTTTCCATTACACCAAACTCTCTCCCAAGATGCAAGGTTCACACAGCCTGGATCACTGAGTGGTCGGTCATCTCTTTAGCCATCAGTAAGTTACAACCTACAGCATGTAATCACTGCCCTGGATAAACACCTGGCTGTCTGAAATCTTGAGTGCTGCAATTTCCTATGGTTGCTCAGATTCTACTGATAATCACTTATTCCACAAATTAAATAAGGGTCCTTCTATACCACTCATCTACTTAGTCCTCAGGCATATTTCAAGTACTCCCTTCTTCATTTCCTCACCTGGAAGGTCTATCATCTGTGGGGTTGTATTCACCGTCATCCAGGGTACCATCTTCATATAAGGTACTGGCTATGACCAACCGGAACTTATCACCTGAAAATCATGGCACTTTCTGAGGGTGAAGAACAGCTGAAATGAAAAAAAGCTTCCTGCTATTGTCTGTGTTCAATACTTACCCAAGTCTACAGGATAAATCTGAATGTTTACATCTAAGATCAGGTCCATCTTGAAAGATTCACTCTCACAATGTAGTCGAGACACTGGAGGGAAGCAGAGAAAGAGCCACATAGGTAATTGCCAAGCCCAGGGCAGACCTGGCAGACCCCACTTTGAAGGATTATATGTAACTGAACACTCATTCTAACCCAGTCTGCATCCACTAGCCTCTCATCTGCTCCCAAAGAATTGCAGACATATGCCAGGAGGACAGGGGAGAAAAGTATGGCAAGTGGACAGAATCCCAGAAAAGAATCAAAGGTCCTCTAGCAATCAATAATATCCTGGTTCTGGACCTGCCTAGATGATTAAGAAATAAACTGACTTTGGGCAAGTTATTCATTCATCCAAAGGTTTTGTCTTTCTGTGCCAGATGCTGTGCTGAGTGGATTACCAGGACTCTAAGAACTGGTGTTTGTGTCGAAGAACATCTCAGTCTCCAGGCAAAGGAAGAGACACCAAAGAGGAATGATTAGTGATCGAGGACAGAATAGAAAGCTGTATAGCAAGCAGTCAATTCTAAGCTAAGGTTCTTAGGACAGGGGCGCCTGGGTGGCTCAGTGGGTTAAAGCCTCTGCCTTCAGCTCGGGTCATGGTCCCAGGGTCCTGGGATCGAGCCCCACATCGGGCTCTCTGCTCCGCAGGGAGCGTGCTTCCTCCTCTCTCTCTGCCTCCCTCTCTGCCTACTGGTGATCTTAGTCTGTCAAATAAATAAATAAAATCTTTAAAAAAAAAAAAAAAAGGTTCTTAGGACAATACAAGAATATAGCCTCTGAAGTCGGACTATTTCACTGTGCAGCCTTGGGTAGGTTACTTAACTTCTCGGAACAAAATGGGTAAGACACCAACTACCTCATGTTGCCTCCTGAAAGGACTAGTTAGGACAAAGTGTGTGTAAGGTGCACGGTACAACGACTACCACAGAGTGGGAAGCGATTAGAAAGATGCACGGTCTACCAGCACCCGAGAAAAGGCCATCCAGGCACACGGCACAGCCTGTGTGAAGCCAGGCCGCGTTCGGGGTCTCCGTGTTCTCATCTATACATGGTCTCCTGAGGGAGATTCCTGGATCAGGAACTGCCGGTAGGGGGAGGCCACGTGGGTGGGTGGGTGGACAAGGGGCCCAGGGGCGTGTCCCCGAGGAGGTTACCCCCTTCCTCTAAACCGCCCCTATGTCTCCGTACACCTTACCTCGGTCAAACTTCTTGCCCTCCGGGTCAATGTCTTTCACATCAAAAATATCCTCAAACAGGATGCCCGCCATGCTAGGGTGACCACGAGAGCAGCAGAGGGATTGGGAGCGCAACCACGCCTAGGGGTACACCCTCCCCCTCACTCGCAGTAAAGGAGTGGAGACGCGAAAGATAGCACCTAAAGAGCCGCAGCGAGGGACTAGGTCAACGCATGCGCATGGAAATTCAGCAACGCCACTACTTCCGCCGCCTGCCTTTCGGGGCTTCCTAACTTCCGCCCCGAATGAGTCCTTCCTAGAGATCTCAGGGTTTAGGGCGGGTCTCAGGGCCGAATAACTCCGCCCCTGGGGCGGGGACACGATTAGTTCCACCTCCGGCCGAGGTGGCGCCGTTTCTAGCTGTACGCCGAAGCTCTACTGCGCCCTCTTGAGAGTCCGGGTCGGGAAGACTGGAATGCACGGGGGCCTTGATCCTTGGCCCAGAGAAGCCCGGCCCAAGCCTTAACCTGCTGGTCTGCGTGCCCGGCGAGGGCACAGTCCGCGCCGGGGGCGGGCAGAAGAGAACTCCGCCCCCAGCGCGCTGACCCTGCAGGGCGCAGAGCCCAGTACCCCCCAGCTGGCACTGAGGCCTCGCCCGGCCAGGACTTGACCGGCTTGGCCCTGCTGGATGTCACCCGAGCCGGGTCCGTCCAGTTTGGGAATTTGCCATGATGTCACTATGGGGAAGAGGAAAGCCTACACTTGTCCCCTCCCCTGGTACTGTACCCTCCCTACCTGCCCTCTTCCCCTGGGCCCTACTGTCTTCCACTCCGCCCCTTCAGCCCGGCATTAACCCCATCGCACTGCTCTCCTCCTGAGCACTGCCCCTTCAGCTTGGTACTACCTGTTCCCGCACCACTGCCTTCTCCCTCTGGACGCTGGTCAATGGGCTCCTTCATGCAGGCACTGTCCTCTCCCACAGACACTGGATCTTCCTTTCTACTGCCCCTTCCTTTTGGGTGCTGGCTCCTCTCACACTGTCCCCTTTCTGGCACTGCCTCTGCCTCCCACATGCCCCCTTCATGCTGGTCCTGCGTCGTCCAGCACACTCCCTGTTTCCTGTGCACTGACCTCTCCCCCAGCACTAGCTCCTACATTGCCCATCCACCCTGTGCTCACCCCACCCTCTGCTCTATCCTCCTCCGGACCCTGAGAGAGAACGCAGAGCCCCAGCAGGCTGTTCGCCTCTGTTCCCCCACGGTGGCGAGACGTCAGGAGCTACTCGAGTTTCTCCTTGGGCCCTGCCAGGAAAAAGCGACCTCTGTACCCCCACGCCCGCCTTCCAGGAGGCCTCGCCAGCACCTAGACATCTCTTCCCTCGAGCCTCACCCCTTCACTTTCCCTCCCCACCTCCACCCGGGTACACCCCGCGGGCCGGGCTGTTCCAGGTGCGACTTCCTAGGGAGCCGCGGAAAAGAGGAGGAGGAGGAGGGAGGAGAATGAGAGAGACCGAGCGTCTCCGTTCCGAGCATCACCTCCTCGGCCCCGGCTTCTAGGCCTAGCGAACCCCCCTTGGGTCCCCCCCCCACCTTTGCTTCTCACCCTCGACAGAGCAGAGGGGCCTTGCCAGGCCCGTCTGAGCCGCTGGCCCCTCCGGAGAAGCCAGAGTGGGCTCCAGTCTGAGAGACAGAGCCCAGAGCCTGATTTAGACGGCCCTGCAGCACCGGCCCCAGGCCCTACCGCCCCGGCGTCTCCAGCCCCATCAGCCCCTCCAGCCGGGACTCCCGGCACCGCGGGCCGGGCTCGGCCCCTCCACGTGCCAGCGGCCCCGCCCCCACTCTAGCCCCCCGCGCCCCTCTCAGTCCCAGGCCTCGGCGCAGAGGGGGAACCAGGTAGAACGTTCCAAGCTCCCCCTTCCGCCTCCCGGCAGTTCGGGAGGCGGCCCCAACGCAGACCCCCGCCCGGCTGGGCCAGCCCCCGTGGATGGGCGGGCGGGCGGAGTGGCGCGGAGGGCACCGCCCTCGGCCCGCCCGCCGAGGAGGGGACGCGAGCGGGAGGCTGAGCCAGCAGCGCCCGCCCGGGGCCCTCCGCACTCTGCACTCGGCCGCCGGGGCGGCAGGGACGGGACGGCTGCCGGCGGGGGCTCTGCGGGCTGGGATCGGAGTCGGGGCCCGAGCCCGAGCCACAGCGGGAGGCCAGAGGGCTGTAGGCAGAGATGGCGGCCGCGGGGGCCGCGGCGGCGGCGGAAGGGATGGAGCCGCGGGCGCTGCAGTACGAGCAGACCCTGGTAAGCCGAGACGAGCCCTGGGGAGCACACTCGGGGACCGCTGCTCCGGGTTACCCTTGGAAGCGCGAGGCTCGGGGGCCTACCCTAACCCCGCCCTAGCCTTCTGAGCTGGGGAAACTGAGGCTCGAGGGCCTGAGAGGCTGGAAGGCTAAAGGGTGGAAAGCTGCATGCAACCGAGGTGGGGGGCGGGGGGCGGGGGCCACTGCAGAGGACAAGGACATCAGGTGCTTATCCCAGGTATCCTTCCATTTACCACCCCAACATACGCGTTTTCTTTGCTCCTCCCTCTCACCACCTGGGCTGAGGTCTCAGCACCCCACTACCCCCTTCCCAGCACCACTCACCCTTGAACTTTTTCTCTTTTCCCTCCCGTTTCCACCATCCGAGACACTCCCTCTGTCCCCACTAAGTGCTTGGCACTATGCTGAAAGTAGAAACAAGAGTGTGTAGAAAGATGTTCAGACCCAAACCCAGCCCCAGCCCTTACCCCTGTGGGGGCTGGCAACCCAGCATTGGCAGGAACCCCTCCGGATTCTCCGGGGGAAGAGGTGACCTGCCATCCCGGGGTACAGGAACTTTAGGGAGGATGTGTCAAGCAGGAATGGGTGTGGGAATGGGGACCTTTGTCCATGCTGACTCAGAAGCAGGGGTCCTGGGGCTGTGAGCTGATTATGGTCACCCTTGTAACTTAGTGTTTCCAAAGCCTTTTGCCCCTTCTTGTGTCACAGGGCAGAGGACCCAGTCTCGAGGGAAGAGAATGGGCCCTGTGGCTCCTTTTTACCAGCTTGGGTTGGAATTTGCCCAGGAAGGAGGCAGGGAGGGAATGTCTCCAGGAGGAGAGGTCCTGGGCTGTAGCTGGGGCTGGGAGGTGCCCGTTATGAGAAAGACTGGATGAAACAGGATGACAGGGAGAGGTGGCAAGGGCAGGGGTGGAGCAAGGGGAGAGGGGCCAGCCTTGGCTAGTGGGGGAGGTGTCTTTCAGTCTGCACTGGCTGAGAATGGGGCTTTGGGCAAGGAAGCCAGGCCCCTGACCTCTGAAATGGTGTCTGTCTGTTGCACCAGCCCCATCTCTACCTCCTCCGCCTGGTCTCTATCTCTGGAACGAAACCTCAGGGTCAGGCTCTCTCCCAACACTCTGCTCCAGCCTCTCCCCCTTCTCCTTCTAATCCCTTTGTCTTTCTCTCATACCCTATCACCTCCCCCTCATGCACTGTGTCCTGCCTCTTTGTACTCTTTCTCTCTTTTCCTCCTTCCCCTCTCCTCTCCTCTTTTCTCTTTTCTGCCTCTTCCTCTGGGCTCTCTTTTCCCTTTCTCCTCTCTCTGCTTCCCTCTCCTCCCTCTCTATCACTCTCTCTCTGTGTCTCTATCTTTCCCTCCCTCGCCCCCCCCCCCCCCCACCCCCAGCCCCAACAGGAGCCCTTTGTGTCCCGAAGCTCTGCGGGTGGCAGCCGGAATCTACTCCTCCCCGCCCCCCAACACACGCCCAGCTTGGCAGGTCTAGCTGAGGCTCAGCGACTCTCCCTCCCAGCACCCCAGCATCCCCAGTCACAGCCCAGCCATCTGCTTCTGCCACCCCCCAGCCCACCAGTGGAGCTCCAGAGTGGGGGCTAAGGCCACCCAACACTCTCCACCCACCCAGAGACTTTCCACTCCCAGCTGGGCTGGGAGGCGGTGGGGGTAGGGGTGGAGAATGGGGACAAGAGGATTAGGGTGGGTGGGAAGGGTGCAGCGGTGTTGGTCACAGGCTAGAAGCCCAGCAGGAACGTGATAAGGATTGAGGCCCCGCCTGCTCCTAGGCCCAACTCAGCTGCCCCCAGCTCCCTGAGGCCCTCATTGTTGTTACCCTTCCGTCCTTGACCATCCCTTATTCTCTGACCTTCCCTCCTCCCACTTTTGGACTGCCTTAGGTTTTTCCATCTTTTCCTCCTCTGGGGACTTCCCTCCCACTCCTCCTCCGTGCTCCCAGGCAGGCCTGGGAGAAGAGGACCAATTATTCTGCCACCCCCAGCACTGTGCCCTGTACCTTGGCTGTCCCCATCAGTCTGGCCAGCACAGCCCCCACAGTCCACAGTGTGCATTGTTTCCACACCTCAAGTCAAGGGGGCATATAGTGTGGTGGCTGGGAGAAGGGGAATTGATGCAGTGGTCCCCATTCAGCCCACATCTGCTGATGCCCCCATCTTCCCCATTGCTCAGATGTATGGCCGGTATACTCAGGACCTTGGGGCCTTTGCCAAAGAGGAAGCTGCTCGGATTCGCCTGGGAGGGCCCGAGACCTGGAGGGGTCCACCTTCCTCTCGGGCTCCTCCAGAGCTTCTGGAATATGGACAGAGCCGTTGCGCCCGATGCCGCAGTGAGACCTGGGTTGGGGCAGGAGACCTCGCTGCTGTGCCTAGGGGGGTGGGTTCCATAGAGCTACCCACTGGGAGGTGGCAGGTTGGGAGTGGGGCAGAGGTAGGAGCACTTTGGTGCTAGCCTGCCCACTCTTCTCTGCCCTGCTCGCAGTCTGTTCCGTACGCTGCCATAAGTTCCTGGTGTCCAGGGTTGGTGAAGACTGGATCTTCCTGGTCCTGCTGGGGCTCCTCATGGCTCTGGTCAGCTGGGCCATGGACTATGCCATCGCTGCCTGTCTACAGGGTAAGGACAAGGGCTGGCAGGCAGCAGATGGGAAGAAGCAACCTGCTTCCTCCATGCCACACTTGTCCAAGTAGTTTGGCTCCTTGGTGCCTGACCACTTTCCCCAGCCAGCCTGATTGCCCCTTGTTCAGGCACCATCCCTGCCCCTCCCATAGGCCATAATTTCCCTCCCCTCCCCAGCTGACCAGCTTACCTTTGTCTCCATGAATGCCCTCTAGGGCCCCCTCTCTACCCCTTGTGCCTAGGCTCTCTGTGATCGGCGTTCCCTGGGATAGCTTGCCATATCAGTATGTCGCAGCAGCTAGGTGGGGACTGGGTGTGTACCCCTGAGGTCCAGTAGCTCATCTTCCCCCCGCAGCTCAACAGTGGATGTCCCGGGGTTTGAACACCAGCCTCTTTCTCCAGTACCTGGCCTGGGTCACCTACCCCATCGTCCTCATCACTTTCTCAGCTGGATTCACACAGATCCTGGCTCCTCAGGCTGTTGGTACAGTGGGAGAGAAGGGGAGGGCAGGGAGGAGAAGTCCTGGAACGGCCACATCAAATGACTCTCCCGGGACATCACCTGTGCAGGCTCCGGCATCCCTGAGATGAAGACCATCTTGCGGGGTGTGGTGCTGAAGGAATACCTCACCCTGAAGACTTTTGTTGCCAAGGTCATTGGGCTAACCTGTGCCCTGGGCAGTGGAATGCCCCTTGGCAAAGAGGTAACCCCAGGTTGGGCCTGAAGGAGTCCCTCCCAGGGGGAGAAGAAAACAGGCCAGGGTCAGGGTGTGTCCCTTACCGACTCAGCACTTGTTCCTACCCCCCAGGGCCCTTTTGTGCATATCGCCAGCATGTGTGCTGCCCTGCTCAGCAAGTTCCTCTCCCTCTTCGGGGGCATCTATGAGGTGAGGGAGACCCTGGGAGAAGGTAGAGGGGCAGCGTGGGCTGTGGGGGCCATGCTGACACCCATCCCCACCACCGCGGCTCTTGGCAGAACGAATCCCGGAACACAGAGATGCTGGCCGCTGCCTGTGCCGTGGGCGTAGGCTGCTGCTTTGCGGCACCTATTGGAGGTAGGCAGTGAGGCGAACCCCCCCAGCCCTGCCCTTGGCCTTCCCTCCTTGGGCCCAGGCCTCAGGCGGCACTGTGCCTTGTCCCCCCACCCATGCAGGCGTCCTGTTCAGCATCGAGGTCACGTCCACCTTCTTCGCAGTGCGGAACTACTGGCGAGGCTTCTTCGCTGCCACCTTCAGTGCCTTCATCTTCCGGGTCTTGGCAGTCTGGAACCGTGATGAAGGTGGGGGGGGGGGGGTCACTGGGGGTTGAGGGGAGCCCCTGAGGTGGCTCCAGAGGGGCCCACACACTAAACCTGCCTCCCTCCGCGCCTCTGCTTTCCTTTCAGAGACCATTACGGCTCTCTTCAAAACCCGGTTCCGGCTTGACTTCCCCTTCGACCTCCAGGAGCTGCCAGCCTTTGCGGTCATTGGGTGAGGAGCTCAGGGAACCAGGGTGCATCGGGGACGAGGAGCTGAAAGAGGGAAGACCTCCCCCCCTTTACTCTGGTGCTTCTCCCCTCTCCAGTATTGCCAGTGGCTTTGGGGGAGCGCTCTTCGTCTACCTGAACAGGAAGATTGTGCAGGTGATGCGGAAGCAGAAAACCATCAACCGCTTCCTCATGAAGAAGTAAGTTGGATCTGGGCTTTAGGCCTCTCTGGGTTGGGGGTGGGGGGTTGGCCAGAGACCCGTGAGATGGCAGATAGCAGTTAAAGGTGCCGGTGAGATAGCACTTGGTTGAGAACAGCAGCCAATAGTATTTTCCAGGATGATTGAACATTCTGGCTTTTAATAGGTTACTTCAAAATTGGCACTTCTGGATTTTTCGTCGAGGCATTTTAGATTAAAGAGTAGGACTTCCATGGGGTGCTGGGCTGGCTCAATCAGTAGAACATACCACTCTTGATCTCAGGGTTTAAGTTTGAGCCTTACATTGGGTGTAGAGAGTACTTAAAAATAAAAATTTTTTAAAGTATATATTAAGAAAAAAAAAAAAAAGACTAAGCCTTCCTTAGGCCCTTGGCTTTGGCCTGGCCAGATGGCAGTGCTCCTGGAGAGAGTTTGAGTCTTAATTCCTGATGTGGAAGCATGGAGGTAGGTGAGTTTTTTTTTAATCTTCAGAGTGCAGTTCTCTCATTTGTGACCTTGAGGATCAGGAGTGGGGAGGCCTGAGACGTGACTTCTCTTGGGTCTGATGTCCTTCAGAGAAAGGGCAGCCCACTGAACTTGCTCCCTCTGGTACCTTTGGTCAACTTCATGAGTGACCCCAGCTCTCTCCAACACTCACCTTCACTCTAAGTCACCACAGAAAGAGAGACAGAGGCAGAAACTTCTCCACACTCACACGATGCACCCTGCACCCTTCAGCTGGGGCTCCCGAGAACAGGGGAGGAGTCACAGCTCAGAGGTGTCCCAGAGAGGGCTGGGGCGGGGATTGGCCTTTCTGCTGCCTACCTGAGGAGTTACAAGCTGACAGAGAGACATTTGGGTTGATAAGAACCCAGACGGCCCTCTCCCTTGGGGCCATCACACCAGGAACAGTAAAGGGGACCGTCTCTCACAACTGTGTGCTTGCTTCAGTGTGAGGGCCAGCACTCCACTGTGACGTGATCCCTGAGGTGTGTGAGGGCACCACTGTCACTAGTCTGTAGTAGGTACACCGCCCGAGTTTGATGCTATGAAACCCACGTCTCTAGACGCCTGCTCTTCCCGGCTCTGGTGACCCTGCTCATCTCCACTCTGACCTTCCCCCCTGGCTTTGGACAGTTCATGGCTGGACAGGTAAATCCAGGCAGAACAGAGACTTGGGCTTTGCCTTGGGGTATATCCCTTCTAAACCCAACAGCCTTTGCTCTCCTGTGGGTCAGAGACCATTCATGCTGTCTATCCGCCGGCCTGAGGCACGCCTATTCCCCTGTAGCTCTCTCAGAAAGAAACTCTGGTCACCCTGTTTGACAACCGGACATGGGTCCGCCAGGGCTTGGTGGAGGACCTCGAGCCACCAGGAACCTCACAGGCCTGGAGCCCGCCACGTGCCAATGTCTTCCTCACCTTGGTCGTCTTCATTCTCATGAAGGTAGGACTCCTTACGTATGTCGCTAATGCTGACCTGGGCTTGCCAGGTGACAGACACTGTTCTAAGTATTTCCCGTATGGTAATCCCTTTTAAACCTCACAACAGTACTGTGAGAAAGGAACTGTCAGTAGCCCTGTCCTAAAGATGGGAAGTCCAGGCACAAAGAGGTTATGTAATTGGCCCAGAGCGAGATGGCAGAGTGAGATTTGAACCTAAGCCATCTGGTTCTGGAGTCCTCCTCCTTCTTTCGCCTCTGGGGGATTCTGGGAGAGCTGGAAATTTGTGTCTGATGGATAATAAGCAAGGTAGGCTCCTCAGGGTGGAGCTGGGGGCTGTCAGGGGCCTGGCGGGGACTCCTGCCTCTTTGAACGGCCAACTGCCCACAGTTCTGGATGTCTGCGCTGGCCACTACCATCCCAGTGCCCTGCGGGGCCTTCATGCCAGTCTTTGTCATTGGTGAGTCCTCAGCTGCCTGTTGTCCTTGCCTGCACCCTTCCCACCCGCCAACCGTCCCCTCTCTGCCTGGGAGTGGGTTTTGGTCCAGCCCCAGCCCCCACCCCCCTGACTGTCCCCTGTACTGAGTGACCCACTGGCCCCTTCCCCACCTTCTGACCCTCTTTCTTCCTAGTGCCCCCCACCCTCCCCCTCCACTACCTGTTTCTCTTCCCACCCCCCTCCCTGAAGGAGCAGCATTCGGACGTCTGGTGGGCGAAAGCATGGCTGCCTGGTTCCCAGACGGGATTCACACTGATGGCAGCACCTACCGGATCGTTCCTGGGGGCTATGCAGTGGTGGGTGAGTGCTCTGGAGCCCCACCTGTCTTGAAGACCCCTGGCCTGGCCACTGTGTCTGAGGTTCTGGTGCCCCCTGCTGGCAGAAACCAGGTTTCCCTCAGATGCAGAAGCCAGTTTCCAGGTCTGTAACTGGGTGGCTCTGAAGGCTCCCAGAGGACCATCTCTGGGCAGGGAGGGTCCTCTGGGAGCCTGGGCACCCTGAGGAGACTCTGGGTGCCTCTCTCCAGGGGCAGCCGCTCTGGCAGGAGCAGTGACACACACAGTGTCCACGGCTGTGATCGTGTTCGAGCTCACAGGCCAGATCGCCCACATCCTACCCGTCATGATCGCCGTCATCCTGGCCAACGCTGTTGCCCAGAGCCTACAGCCCTCACTCTATGACAGCATCATCCGGATCAAGAAACTGCCCTATCTGCCTGAGCTGGGCTGGGGCCGCCACCAGTATGGAGGGCTGAGCGACAAGGGGGGTGCGGGTGAGGGTTGGGAGGACCCCTCAGACCCATCTCCAGCCAGGTCCTCAGCCAGCGAAGCTGGAAGACCAGCTGCCCTGCTCCCTCCTGGCCAGAGCTGCCCCGTCCACAATGTGGGGGAGGCCATGGCTGGCCCCACTTGATCATACTCCTTGCCTTTTAGCTCTTGTCCCTGCAGGCTTTAGGGTCTTCTTTAAGGCCCTTGGATGTAGTGCTCTGGGCCACCCTACCCATCATGAGCACATACCCAGTGCCTCCCGTCTGCCCTCAGACAATACCGGATGCGAGTGGAGGACATCATGGTACGGGACGTTCCCTATGTGGCCCTCAGCTGCACCTTCCGAGACCTTCGGCTGGCTCTGCACAGGACCAAGGGCCGCATGTTGGCCCTCGTAGAGTCCCCTGGTGAGAGCAGGAGGGGACCCCAGTGCTAGTGGCATCTCCCGGGGTTGCCACTCAGGAAGAGGGAGAGCTCAGGAAGCTCAGAACCAGTGTCCTTGGTTCCAAAGGGATCAGGCCAGCATTGGCCATCCAGAAGTTCCCTCTGGTATGTGGCCTGTGTCCAGGGCCACACTCGGGGTGTGAAAGAAGGCCAGGGGGTTGGGTAGGAGGACCTCCCGCCCAGCTACTGAGTCCTCCTCGCTCCTGCTCTGTCCAGAGTCCATGATCCTCCTGGGCTCCATTGAGCGCTCACAGGTGGTGGCTTTGCTGGCGGCCCAGCTGAGCCCAGCTCGCCGGCGGCAGTATGCGCAAGAGCGTCAGGCTGCCCAGACCTCTCCACCTCCTGATCAGGAAAGTCCCCCCAGCCCTGAGGCCTCTGTCCGCTTCCAGGTGAGGAGGAAAAGAGCCACAGGCGCACAAACTTCCTAAATGCCATGTAGACTGATTGGGAGGGCGACATAGAGGCAATCTGGGGCCATAGCCTTCACCAGCCCCTTCCTTGCCCTTGTAGGTGAACACAGAGGACTCAGGTTTCCCTGCAGCCCGGGGAGACACTCACAAGCCCCTGAAACCTGCTCTCAAGAGGGGGCCCAGCAACACCGTGAACCTTGGGGAGAGTCCCACAGGTGAGCCTGCCTCCCACCAGCAGAGCCAGAACCCACCCCTGAGATTTTACTTGATCACAGCCCAGGTGAGAGGCTGTCCAGACAGGCCTGGGGTAGAACCTGGACACCCTCCTCTTGCCCTCCTCACCTCCTGCTGGTCCTCTCCCTCAGAGATGACATTGCCACCCCCAACCCCCACCCCCCCACCTTGTGTTTGGGAACACAGGGAACATGGAGCAGGCAGGCATCGCTCTCAGGAGCCTCTTCTGTGGCAGTCCACCCCCCGAGGCTGCTTCAGAGGTGAGTGGTTGGAGTCTCTCTGTCTCTTTCTTTCCAGCTCTCTCTGACACTGAGACTACCTCTCCATTTACCCTGCAAAGCCTGCCTCCATTCTCCCTGCCCTTCTGCCCTCCCAGACGTCAGCTCTGTCCCTGCTGCGTGCCCTTCCTCTCAGCTCTGCCGCTTACCCTCACCTCCCTCCCTGTAACATCAACTCCTCTTCTCTCTGGCTCTAACAAAGTTGGAGAAGTCGGAATCAGGTGACAAGCGCAAGCTGAAGCGGGTCCGAATCTCCCTGGCGGTAAGCACTCTCTTCCTTCCTGCAGCTCAGGAGCACTAGCCAGGGAGGGCTGGGGTCTAGGGCGTCAGCCTCTCCAAGCTGGGGTGGGGGGTTACACCTTCCTCCACCTCCCCCCAGCTACTAGCTGCCAACCTCCCTCCCTCTCTCCTAGAGTGACTCAGACCTGGAAGGAGAGATGAGCCCTGAGGAGGTAAGGTGTGACTGGACTCTGGACCCTCATTCTGCCTGGGAGTATGTAGTCATCATCATTGCCGCTGTCCCCATGGGAGGGACCATGGGATGGGAAAAGGGGCAGGCCTGCTTTCAGGGAGGTGAGAGCAGATATTGGCACCTTTGCCCTAATCCTCTTGGTCTCATACTCTCAGATTCTGGAATGGGAGGAACAGCAGCTGGATGAACCTGTCAACTTCAGTGACTGCAAAATTGACCCTGCCCCATTCCAGCTGGTAGAACGGACCTCTTTGCACAAGGTAGGGGCCAGGGCCCGGGGGCTGGCCTGGGCTCTCAGGAGCATGGGTTGGAGGGGATCTAGTTCCTCCCGCAGCTTTGGACACAGGCCAGTGGGGGAAAACAGGACAGCAGAGGGTAGGCTCTTTGCTGAGATGTTTTTCAGACACACTGCCTCAAAAGATGGGAGGCTGGGAGCCAGGGCCCCTTAGCCTCTTCCTGCCTACTGGGGAGCCAGGCATCATTTTTCCTCTGGTCAGCCTTGCCCCCAGGGAACTCTGGACCAAACCGGCAACAAAGACAGGGTTTGAGCTGGGTGGAAGCCAGAAGGCCAGGCTAGGGTCAGAGCCAGGCGGGAGACTGCCAGCACCCAATAAGGCTGATACACCCACGCTGAAAAAAATGGGTGAGAAACAAGCAGGACAAGAAAATCCAATAAACAAGCTAACAAACATCCAAGTAGGGGTGGAGACACTGCAGAGAAGAGATAAACAAAGATGAGAAACGCCTAGTGGGGGGCTTGGAATGTCAGACCCCAGAAAGTCTGACTTAATGTAGGCCAAAGGAAAACTGGTAGAGAACCAGGAAGCTAGCTCAGGAGAAGGGCAAGACAGCCTGCAGAAGTGGGGAGAAAACTTGAGTGCAGACAGGTTGGTGGAGGGAGAGGCCGATACTGGAGGGTAGGGGCTCCCCAGCATGGAGCCACTGCATCAGCAGGCACCTGCAGGCTTCTAAGGGAATGCGGGCAAACCCAGGAGGGTGCTGGGGTAAAAACCCAAGTATTTTAGCTCCATTGTTGACAGATTTAAACCGTGCACGCCTCCAAGACATGGGGGTTGCCGACAGGCAGCGGAGGAAGGCTCCCAAGATCTGCAGCCCCGGCAGCTAGCCGAGGTACAAACTGTGCCTAAGAGCCAGCCTATCTCAGACAAGCAGGGGCTGGACCAGAAAGCACAGGGCACAAAGAAACAGAAAAGCAAAAGGTATTTAAAAAAAAAAAAAAAAAAAGCAAAAGGCAATAAAGGAATGTATAAGCTTTTGGGTAAAGATCTCAGAGTAACTGGGAAACTACAGTACAACTGCAAGAAAATCCATAGGCCTGAGAATACACTGAGTTTTTATTTAAAGCCTTTCTTCCTAAAACCTCTAAAGTTTTTCTGTCATCCTGCTGAGTCCTCAAATATCCCATGATGATGATGGTGATAATAATGTTGCCATTTTTTTTCGTGTCTGCTATGTGTCAGGCACTTGCTAAGTTTTTCATGTTTAATTTAATCCTCATAACAAGACTGTGAAATAGATATTGTGATATTCCAGTTTTTATAGATGAGGACATTGAGATGCAGAGAAGTTGAGCAAGTTGCCCAATGTCACACAGCTAGTAAGCAGCACAATCGGACTGGAACCCAAGGTGGCCTGACCCAAAAGCCTGGGGACTTAACCACTTTAATTAATACCCGGGGAGACTAAGGCAGTGAGGAGGTCCCTTGCCTGAGTCAGTACAGCAGAATGAGTCCCAGAGCCCAGATTTCCTGGCCTCAGTCCCAGGATTCTTTCAGAAGGCTACGTTGTTGTCCCTCCCCGTCAGTTCACTGTTCCCAAGCGCGAGATGTGCAGGCCCTCCAATGGGCTTCCTGGTCTCTAATTAAATTTAAGTGAAAAAGAACAAAGTAGGTGTTTGTTACAAACTTAAAAATCAGAGGAAGAGAAGAAGCCTTTGAGGAACCGACTAACAAAAGTACAAAGAACTGGACGCGATAAGAACATAAAAGATTAGAATTCAAAATGTCCTTGCAGGCCTGAGGAATCAATCAGTAGTAGCCTAATCAAGTTCAGGAGAAGAACATTCAGGAGGAGAGAGAATTCATTGGAAACTAGGAAGCAGGGAGACTAGAGTAGACCAACCCTACCAGCACGATGCCACTTTCATTCTGAGGCCACCTGCAGGCAGGCAAGCAGTGGGGGAGGCAAGGTTGCCAAAGCTACTGCCAGGCTTTTACCCAAATCCTCAGTTGACAATGTGTAAGCTGGCTGTGTAGCCTCGGTGAATTTCTTAGCCTCTCTGGGCTTCACTTTCCTTGTCAGTAGGAGGGGGATCAGTACTCTGTCAAAGGTTTTTCTTTGGAGGAAGGACTTGATACAGGATATTTAGAACAGTGCTGGCCATAGTAGGAGCTAATTCAAGTTTGAGAAAGCTCAGAGGATGGCAGAGCCAAGTTAGAGGGAAGGGAGACCAAAAACAGAACTCACGAGGATGTTGTGGTAAGGATGGTGAGGGCATCAGAGAGAATGGCCAAGATGTTCTGAAAGCAAATCAGCAGTGCTTGGTGACTGCCCGGGACCAGTGGTTTGCAAACCTAAAAGACAGACAGCCTCCCCGAAGCTCATTCTCACTAGGACCGTGGAAAAAAAGAAAAATCCAGGGGAATGATCTAATAGGACACTTGAGAGAAGATAGAGGGATAATTAAACCATAAGAAGATAAAGTTAGGGATTATTAAGACAAGAAATCTCATAATGGTATATTTCCCTTTGAAGTCAGAGGAGGAAATTAAAGGAAACATGCAGCACGTAGAATTCAAGTTAGATATGAGGAAGAATTTGCTAATAACCACAGGACAGTTATGATAAAGGTATTAAAAGAGCACAGAGAAGCTGTTCTAACACTGAACTTCTAACTTCTGTTGTAGGTACTGTCATGCCTTAGCTGGAGAGTTAAGTTCTGGAAGTCCGTTACTAAAAAAAAAATTTAGTAACTGTTTTAAGAAAATATTTTTAAAGCTTTCAGACAGTTATAATGAGTTCTGAGTAACTGGTACTCGAAAGCTGGGTTATTAATGCCCATTTGGATTCAGACACTAAGCCAAGAAGCTTACAAGTACACTCAAAACACAGTAATAAGTGATAGGCCCCAAATTCCAGGAAGTGCTGTATCAGGAGAGTGGTGTTCAAGACATCTGGCCCAAGAAAATCTACTTAGGACACAAGGGGAACTGGTTGATAATTTCTGAGCCGTTGGGGATTACATGTGAAAGTTGGGGGGAGAGCCCAAACCAAGAAAAACATGGGAGGCTGTGGATGGCTGTCACTTCCCCGGACTTCAGGCTCCGTCTGAACAGTACCTGGGATGCTACTCAGCCCTGGGAGAGCCAAACTATAGGTGAGACATGGAGTGCTTCCGCCCACGACAGTCGGTCAGAGCCAGGGAGAGGGGCCACTTCCAACAGCCAGCCAGCTGGAGGCAAATAGGAAGCATGCATCAGCCACTAAAGTCGGGGTGAGAGGCACAGAGCTTAGGGCTGATGGCCTTAAAGGGCAGGGATACTCTGTGACTGGACACCTGCGCAGAACTGATGTCACACTTCCTCCTTTGGCAGCATGAGGGAAAGCTCCTTCTGGAGCTGTGAAGTCACTTCAGCACTGAGCTCGTGCTGCCTCTCCCACAGGATGGGTAGCATCCTTACATCTCAGAACAGGACTGAAATTAGTTGCTGATTTCAGAAAGACCTAGCGCAGTGCCTGGCCAATCATTAGGTGTCATATTTGAACAGTTCTCTCCTCCATCATCCTCCTTTATTCTAACCTGGGACGAAGAATCCTTCCTCTGTTTCTTCATCAACATAAGGAACGTAAAGATAACCATTATCATGTTTCTGAGGCTTGGCTGTGGAAACATTCTCATTCTTTTCCCTCTGGTGGTTCTCCCTTCCCCCGACCATCTAGGGTGCCCCTCCTTCCCCCAGCCCCATCTTGTCCTGGGCTGCTCTGGCCAGTGATTTAAAACCGTACCCTTGCATGTGATGTCCAGTGTGTTTTCTCCCGACCCCACAGACTCACACCATCTTCTCACTACTGGGAGTGGACCACGCTTATGTCACCAGTATCGGCAGACTCATTGGGATTGTCACTTTAAAGGAGGTGAGATGATCAGTGGCCACTAAACCATTTCTGCTTCGGAAAAGGCATGCACGCTTGCGTCCAGCCCACCAAGGGGTGGAGTCTGAGCACAGAGCTTGGAGTTTGCACATCTGACCCTCTCCCCCTTCCAGCTCCGGAAGGCAATTGAGGGCTCCGTCACAGCACAGGGCGTCAAAGTGCGGCCGCCCCTTGCCAGCTTCCGTGACAGCGCCACCAGCAGCAGTGACACAGAGACCACGGAGGTGCATGCACTCTGGGGGCCCCACTCCCATCATGGCCTCCCCCGGGAGGGGAGCCCTTCTGACAGTGATGATAAGTGCCAGTGAACCCTTAGATGGGCAGCCTGAGATGGCAGTGGCCGTGCTGATCCTGAAGCTCTCCTGTTCCTTCTGCCGTGGGAAAGGAGGTGGTTACACTAAGGGCTGGAGCCCTAGCCCCCCTTCCAGGCCTGGGGGGTCCCAAGCTCCTCCCAGTTGGTCCTCCCCGGACTCTGAGTGCCCACCTGCAGCAAATGTTCCATGGGCAGGAAGACCAGCATCCACCCGACAGGGTAGGGGTGGAGGCACTGGACCCCTGCTCCCCCTTGGAGGGGGAAAAGGGTAGAACTAAGATGGGTTTTTACTGGAACCTCCTCCAATGACCAGATGTATATAGAGATTTACAAAGATTTTTATATTAATTTAATAAAACAAATTCTTAAATAGAACAAAATAAACACCTAATGAGCCACTTATGTATAGAATGCCTGTGCCCATCAGCTCTTGTTCTTACCTTGGGCCGTCTCACCTGCCAAAGCCTACAAGGCTCCGAATTCTTCAGCCACCCACAGCCCCCACAGCCACCCAGCTCCAGAGCTCAGTGTCTATGGAATACCTGACCCACAGAGCTGCCACTGCTCGGTTATCAAACCCTAGCTGGGGCAGAGGCCCTTGGTACTGTAGTTTGGCCTTGGATTCAGCCAAGAAAGGCACTACCCTCCTCCTTCCCCAAGGAGAGACACTCCCATATGACTGTCACTTGTTGGCACAGTTCCTGCCAGGCTCAGGCGTCAGCAGACAGCTGCCCAGCCACCCGCATGGCCCCCTTGTGGTCCTCTCTGGAAGAACATGGCCGTCACTCACGGCTCCCCAGCAACCAGGGCCACCCACTCCTCCTCCCAGCTTGGCTCTAAGGAGAACCTGGGGTATGGGGCAGCCAGATAGGGTGGGAGCCGCTGGGACCCTGCCCACACATCCTACAAGGGGCCAGGAAAAGGGTGGAGAGTAGATGCTTTCATCAATCCAGTGCCTCCCAGAGAACACCCCGACTGAAAGAACAGACCAAAACCCCTCTTTTTTTAGGAAAAAGAAGAAGATTTAGAGATGATGGAGAGGCGAAGCACAGCACGAGCCCAGCTGGGCAAGGGGCCCTTGGGGGGCGGCTCAAGCCTAGGCTCCAGGAGGGTAAGAGCCAGCCCACCCTGGGGTAGGGGGATTCTATCGAGCACTGCACATGGACTTAAGAGGTGGAGAGAAGCAGAGAAGAGAGAGGCGTGGGGAAGGGGGCGGGGGCGCCGGGCTCCCTCCTGTTCCACCCCACAAGGCCCAGTCACAGCCACCCCCTTAGGGGTTCACATCATCCAAGGAGGAAATGTGTATGTGGCGTTTTTGATTTAAGAACATGAACATCACTGTCTGCCACAGCTGTAGCCATGCCCCAGGGGCCCCGGGCAACCCCCGGCAAACCCCAGGAGTGGGGGCAGGACATGCGCCCCCAACCTGCCCCTGCCTCCTCTCCAAACACTTTCATGCAAAACACACAACGGAGGAGTGAGCGCTCCCAGGAGCCCTCTAGGCTTTGGAGCTCTGCCAGAAGCCTCTCGCCCGCACTTGGGCACAGAGGCTCTGCCCCCAGCGGTGGCCGGGAGCCACATGCCACCACCAGGCATGATCTGGGTCACTGTTCCTCCGGCTCGGCCTCATCCTCGTCTAAGGACACCACCCCAGAAGAAGCTACATCAGAGGCTTGCCGCTGCCGTTCCCAGCTGCCCACCGGCGGCGGGCAGAGAGGCTGGCAGTCCTTGCAGGGGGCTGGCTCCTCCTCGGCGGGGGAAAGGCAGGACTCCATGAGGGGCGAGTTGTAGAGTGAGTCCTGGGCCTCCAATGGGCCCAGGCTACGGAAGGCACTTTCCCGGCTGGGGGGCAGTTTGGCGAGGAGCAGCTCGTCGCCCAGCAGCTGGGAGGCCAGGCGGGCTGGGGAGCCCAGCAACCCATCCTCCAGGCTGCACAGACTGGAGCACAGGGTCTCTGGGGACACGGTCTGCGAGCAGTCGCTCTCAGGCTCCACAGAGCCCTGGCGCACAGGCCTGGAGAATCGGTGGCCAGTGAAGAGGTCCTGGAGATGGGGCCCCAGAGGCAGCTGTCCGGCCATCTCTGCAGGGGGGAGAGAAAAGAAGATAGCCCTACTTGCCCTGTTTCAGTCGGCCCACCTGGAAGTCACATTCTCCCTGCTCCAGCCTCGGCACCACTAGTTTTGGGGGCAAAGGGTAGGAGCTGGGTAGATTTGGGCAAGTCACTTAAACTCTCAGTGCCTATGTTTCCTTAATAATAAATTTGGGAATCCAATATAAAAGAACATAGTATACAGTAAGAGGGCGATAAATGCACAGATACCACACAAGGTGGTGCTGCTGGTTTCCCCGCACAAGGGAAACCTGTCCGAGGCAGTGAGTGGCGGACTGGAGTTCAGCCCACACTCTGCTCACCCAGCAGCGAGGCCTAACATGGGGCTGTGCCTGCCAGAGAAACAGGTGCTTTTTTCGAATCTGCACAAAGGTTCTATGTGGGGTAGCAGTGGCCTTGGATAAATGTTAAGTTATTATCATTATACCAGGGGTCAAAGCAGGCCTGGAACTCAATCAAACAAGAACATTTGTGGTTCAAGGCTCCGTCTTGGCCTCAGGCACCCAAATCAGTCACCTCTGGACCACAGCAGAGGTCTAATGTATTGCCAATCTGCTCTCCTGGATTGGCCCTGGAGAATCTGTTAATTAGCTGGATGGGTGGGGGCTGGCGGAGGCAGTCTTCAAAGGCAAAGACATACAGGGATGGGGGCGGTGTCGTGAGGCATGAGCCCAGAAGCTACAGAAGAAGTCAGCCATGTGGTCCAGGAACTGGAAGATGAAAGGAGGGCCGTGCACAGCTGCACAGCCCTGCAGGGTCCCCTTTGCAAGCACAGGCCCAGAGAACAGCCCAGAGACAGGTCTCAGATGGAATTCAAGGAGGCTGAGCCTGAGCCAGCAGAGCCCTGTGGGCAGTCCGGGCCCAGCATGCCTTCCTGTTTGCCTGGGGCCGAGGCCCTGGGAGGTGCTACATTGCCGGTCCATCTGTGCTGCCACAGCTGCCAGAGGGCTCCCCCGAAACGAAAAGGGAAGGCACAGCAGACTCCCCCCCACCCCCGCCCCAAGAGATGTAGTCGCCCAGAAGGTGTCAGGGAGGTCTCTGGACCACGAGGCCCAACAGCACAGATGGGCAGAGAAGGTTCAGCATGTGTGCAAAAGGAACTACTTGGTTTGCAGTTGCTGACTGCCCACCCATGAGCATGACTAGCTCTCTTGCCCCTGGAAGGTCAACGACTGCCTGGACAGGGTCTGCCCCACCCTCCCCTTCAGAAGACTGAGCTCTGAATCACAAGGCCTCTCAGGCAGTGCCCCCGTCCCACCAGCTGGGAGTACTGGCCTTGCTTGCCTATCCCTCACCTGAGTCAGTTCCTCCAGCAAAGTCTTCATCATAGGATTCATCGGTGGAGTCCTCGCCGTCCACTGAAGACCATGCCCGGAGCTTGGCTTCTGCAATGGCAAACTGCTCAGCCACGCCTGTCAGGGAGGCCAAAGAATTTATCAGCAGAGAAGGTTCATTAGCAGGATTAATTAGCTGAAGAACTAAGACCAGGGCTCAGGTTGGAGACAGGAGAGAGAAGAGATGGGGCTGTGGGAAGAGCATCCCAATGACAAACATGTGGCTGACCCCTGTCCCCACCTGCCGCAAAGCGAGCCTCTTGTTCGCCCTCGCTGAGGTCTGAATAGGAGGAAAAGGCTGATTCCAGGGCAGCAGGGGAGTCGCTTGGCTTGCTCCAGCCCTTCCACTCAATGAGGTGAGCCACTCGGCCCTGCGCCATGGCGGTGGGCTTGGTCACGTGGTCCTTCACCACCTGAGAAATACCTGCGGGTGGGGCAGGAGGAGGAAGCCTGCTGAGGGCACAGGCCATGGAGGGATATGGAAGGGTGGTGGCAGTTAGGGTCCACATGTGCCTTTGGATCGGCAGAGGGAGCTGAGCGGCATCTGAGAAGGGGAGGAAGAGGGAGATCCCAGCTAGAGCTCACAGGATACAGTGAGCTGTATCCTGAAGGGTATGTGCAAAAGGAAGCAGGAAGGACAGGGGCGCTTGGGTGGCTCAGTCAAAGGTCTGTCTGCCTTTGGCTCAGGTCATGATCCCAGGGTCCTGGGATCAAGCCCCGCTTTGGGCTTCCTGCTCGGCAGGAATCCTGCTTCTCCCTCTCCCATTCCCCCTGCTTGTGTTCCCTCTCTCGCTGTGTCTCTGTCAAATAAATAATAAAAATCTTTTTAAAAAGGGGGGTGGAGGGAAGCAGGAAGGACAAACTGGCCAGAGGTATGGGAGAAGGGTGCGTACCATGCAGGGAGGATCTGGCCAGCGCAGCAATCTCCTGGATGGTTAGGGCTCTCCGGGACTTGGGCAGCATCGCGACTGTGTCTCCAACATTCACCTTGGGTTGACAGCAGCAGAGGGTCAGTGCTCCAGCAACCACGGCATCCCCCTCCATGCCCACAGCCCACCCAAGATGTCATGGGGATACAGGAGCTGGGAAGAGATGCCAGGGCAGCACATATGTGCCAGTGGCTTCTGGGATATGTAAGAGGGACAATAAGAAGCCAGGGCCAGCAAGCCATGTTCTCTCAAGGAGCAGCAGAGATTCGGGCTGACCTGAAGGAGCAGAACTGCAGCTGCCACCCCCAGCCCCATCTTCCCAGCTCCCAGAGGAAGGAGGCAGGTTGGAAAGTCAAGAACCATGGAGTGGGGCCTTTGATAAGAAAAAAAAGGGGGAAGGGAGAAAGCTACACCATCAAGGACTTCCTCGGGTTCTCTCCTTTTTGCCCCTCTCCTCCTCTCAGTCTTCAGACATCTCAGTCTTCTGTTTCTACAGCCACAGACTCAGCATGACCAAAACCAAACCCAGTACCTTTTCCCACATCTGGTCCTGCTTCCTGACGTTGTATCACCCAACCATTGGCCCCTTCAGCCTGACTCCAAACGTCAGATGTACCAACAACTCTCCCCTAAGCTTGCTCATCCTTTCTACTCTCACTGCCCTCCCTCCCTCCCTCAAGCCCTCAATACCCCATGTCCAGATTAGCACAGCTGTGGCCCCCCAAGCTCCCTCAATTCATGCGATTTTCTCAGCCTAGAATGTTGTGTAAGTGTTCCCCTCCCTCCCCCTGGGGCTGGCTGGCTCTTTCTCATCTTTTGGGTCTCGGCTGAAACATCATAGCCTCAAGCAGGGTCTTCCTGGCTACTGTATCAGTTGTCCATCCTCCCTCTGTAACAAGTCACCATCCTCTATGAACATACCCTGTGTGTGTAATCTTGGTCTACTTCGTGTGTTTCCTTATTGGTCACTGGTGCCCCTCACTGGTCTCTAGCTCTTGGAGGAATCTGGTCTCTTTTGGTGACCCCGGTGTTTAGCACAGGGCCTGGTACAGAGTAACCTTCCTAAATACGTAGGCTGAGTGAATGAGGCAAAGTATAAATGTAAACAAATAATCTTCCCCGGAGTGCAACTGGTCACATGTCCTTATTTAAAATCTTTTCTGGGCTCCTCCACTGCCCAGTGAAGTGCTAGCTTCACAGTCAGGCACTGAAGGAGCCCACTCTGAACCTCCTGCCCCCTTCCAAGCCTTGGAATCTGCCACCTAGCTGCTCTGCCCAGGACAAGCCCACTTCCACCTTCCCTGTTAGCAAACAGCCCTCTTGCCTCCCAGGCAAAGGAACCCAATTCTCCCCTGGGCTAAGAACGCCATCCCTGTCTGACAAAATGCTCCCTACCATCTAAGGCCTGACTCAAGTGTCACCTCTTGTTAGGTTTTCAGTCCAGCTTTCTCTGTCTCTTCTTCAGTAGCCCCCACCCCCACCCCAGCACTGCCCTTGCATCTCTCCTGAGGGATCTTGGGATGGCAGGGCCTGACTCTGATTCACCTGGCTTCCTACCTCCACCCCAACTTGGTTCAGTGTTCTTTGGCAAGCCCCGCAAATGTTTCCCTCAATGAATGAATGAAGTCAGAGGCACATGTGCCCTCCCCGGAATTGCCTAGCTCTCCTGATCAGCTTCCCACCCCTCACAAGAGGGGCTCCACCTGCTCCCTTGACCTCAGCCCCACCCTCTGCTCTCCCCCCAACCCCCACCTCAGTACCTGGCTTACAGGGGCCCCAGGGTGGCGCCGTTAGCTTCCGGCCAGGCCCGGGGGGGAGGAGCACCTGCTGGGTGTTTCCTGGCTTGTTCTCCCTCCCTCCCCTCACTGCCCCCAGCCACTGCCATCCGTGCGGCGCAGCTGCGGCCCAGGCCCAGAGAAAAGGTGTGTGTCTCCCTGGCAACCCATCACCATGCAACAGGGTCTCCCAGGATACGGCCTGGGATGCGCTGACGTCAGCGCCCAAGGCGGGAGCAAAGCCTGCCCGCTGGCACCGCGCCGAGCAGAGCAGACCGGCGCGGGGGCGGCCTTGGGGCCCCGCCGGCCGGATAGCGCCTCCGCTCGCAGGAAAAGGGAGCCAGAAGCAGGCTGGCGAGGCGGGGGTGGGGGATACAGATCCCCTTCATGTGAATGCGGCCCCCCTTCCCCCTACCAATACCAGGGGCCCAGCACCTCTGGCAAGTCCTGGCTGTCCACGGAGGAAGGGCGGGAGGACCGGCTCCAGCCTCGGAGGGTCCGAGCAGATCCCAAGGAAGATAGAGAGAGGCCCCGAGGAAGTTCGATCCACTCCACAGCCCAAGCGGGGTCCGAGGCCACTGAGGGGTGGGGGAAAGGCTGTTCACCTGGGCTCCCACTTCTGCCAAAATCCCCATTTTCATCCGGTGCTGCCATATCATTTCTCCTCACCCATCCCCCACCTCCCGGAATATCAGCAACCACCTGGTGCTCTCCACAATTCTGAAAACCCCTTCCTGACCTTCAGGCCCTTGGGGCCACTTTGTGGCAGCCAGTGGGCCCCCTTCCTCCTCTGGACATATTTTGCCATCAGAACCCTAGGGATGAAACCTAAACTTCATAAATTCTCAGTCTTGGGTTTCTTGGCCTATCCATTCCTCTTGGAAAGCACACTGCGTTCTTCCACCACCATCGCCATCCTCCTCCCCACCACCGCCTTGGACCCTTTACAGGCTTGGTGCCTGCCTTCTCTTGGTTCTTTCCTCTCGCCAGCATCAGCTGGTACGCAGTTCTTTTCTCTTCTGAAAAACCCATGATTTTTTCTTTCACCCCAGTCCCCTAAAGCTTTTTTCCTGATGCCCTATCTGGCCCCAGCCTGGTTGTTCCTGTTTCATCCTGGTTCCCAATATCTAAGCCAGAGTAATTTTCCTTTTGCCACCTGAGGACCCTATCCCTCAGCTTCCCCTCACCTCCCAGATCACATCTACAGTCGCTGGTCTCACCTCTGCGACTTGTCTGACAAGTCCATCGTCCTCCAGGCCCTTCACGCTGCCACAGAAACATTTTGCCCAGCACAGAAATCATAGGCATGCTGGCTGTGTTGATGCAGAGAACCAAAAGCCCAGAACCGCTCCAGGCTCAGCTCCCAGTTCTATTCTTATTTTGGCTCCGGATGCTGAGCCAGTCCCCTCCCCACTTGGAACCTGTGCCTAGTCACATAAGGAGAACACTCCTTCCTCTTGGCTTTGAGGAGGTGGGAGTACAAAGGGCCCAGCAGAGCTCTCTGGAGCTCAGGAAGCTGAGGCCCATCCCCTAGACGGTGCCAACAGGCAATGTACATCACAACTGACCTTTAGCTGGAGCAGCCGTCTCTGTCCCTGAGCCTCAGCCAGCTGGTGGTCCCCAGAAATGCTACCAACCAGAAGGAAGATACAAGGTTACAGGCCATCCCTGGCCCCCAGCTGGTACCTAATCAGGGCTCTCAAAGCCATTTCTGAGGTCAGCAAAACTCTCCTGACTACAGGAGGGAATGACTTCCTGAACTTCAAGCCTTAGGAGGGCCAGAAGGATCAGAGCAGCCTGCAGCTTCTCAACTTCGAAAGTCATGAGGTTAATTTAGGACTACAAATCCCATAATTCCTCATGGGAACCCAAGGAAAGCACAAATCTCAGCCAGAGACTTAGCTCCAAAGAATCTCAAGTACCAACCACACTAAGGCCTGTATGACCGACCACCTGCCCTGGAAGCCCAGGACCCATTATAAACCCAGCCCTCAACCTCACAACTCCCCACCTGGCCTCAGGCTTGGAGAAATACATGACACTTAAGAAAAGTAGGCTGGTAGACCTCAGCTGCAAAGGACTGAGGCCAGGCCCCAGAGTGCACCACCATCAATGGGAACCAAGACCCAAGCAGCAGGGATCAGCAGTTGTAAGCAGCCCTAATGGCCTCTCTCTCAGCTCCTCTTTCTCACCACAAAGTATGAGGATTTGTTTTTGTTGGGGAGTGGGGGAAGGGAACTAAAACAGTTAAGGTGATCAGGCGCTCACAGGTGCCCCAAATGGGGCCTCAGTCTCCTCCATCAGCCATCTGACTCTAAAGGGAGGAGATAAGTTTTTAGCCAAAACCTCCATAGTGGGGTGCTTGACGGGCTTTGCAGACTGCCCCCTTAAGGGGGGTTGGGACACAACTAGGAGAGGCAGGTTCCCACCAGAGCCACTCCCAGGGCAGAGTAAAGGAGAGGTGTGGGCCTTGGGGGCGACGAGTGTGTGGGTGTGGAAGGCCAGTCGCCATGGACACCTTGCCCCTCCCAAGGCTGTGCGCCTCCTGCCCCCCTCAGCGGTGGAAATCCAGGTGGAAAGCCCACGAGTCTAGCCTGCAAAGCCCAGAAGCAGACAGGCCGTGGCAGCGAAGCCGAGTGGATTTGGCCCCCTCTCCGCTCCTGCCCTCTCCTTCCTCTTGTCTGGCCCGCCTCCCGGGTGCAGGCTCCTCCCTCTCCCGACACCGGCCCCCTCCTCAAGGCCCCCACCCATCCGCGGCCCGCGCACCCGGCAGCCGCAGCCCAATTCCCCAACCCGTGCCCGGCCTCCACCTCTTACCCTGACCCGCCGGACTCCGAGAGCCGATACAGCCCATGGCCGGGCACCCAGGCACGCTAGCCCGCGCTCGGGGCCCGGGCCATCGCCTACCACAGGGTCGGGCCGCGGCCGCCACCGGGGAGGGGAGAACCCGTGAGAGGGGAGGGGGTGGGAGCCGCGCGTCCGCCGTCGCTCCCCGGAGAGGGAACCGGGCCGATGACGTCAGCGCGGGGGCGTGGCCATTCGCGTCACCACCCAAGGCAGGCGGGGCGAAATACGTCACAGCCACGCAGGGGCGGCCTAGGGCCGAGTCCGGAAACACCTCGTCCTCACATCCCAGGCCCGAATGCGGAGCAACCCTGAGGGAAAAGGGTGGGCGGGAACTCACTGGGCCCCGGATGCCAGGCTCGCCGCGTGGGGATGGTCAGACTCCTTGCATCCAGCCCACTCTTTTTTACAGATGAGACCTTGAAGCCATAAAGGACTTCTCTGGCTATAAACAGCTTGAAACACAGGGCTGCCTCTATACACAGGGGCCTGTATCACAGCCTTCTAGGACAGTAAGTCTAGCAATTGCGTTCTGGAAGCACCCCACAGCTCTTTCTCTCTCCTCCACTAACCAACAGGGCGCCCCAACCATGTCCGTTTCAAGGGTCCAACCATCCGGGCAGTGACCCTCCGACAGCCCCCCACAATCATGGACAGGGGAAAAGAAAAGAGGGGTGCCAGGTTGCCGGGAACCGTGCTATAGCGCCAGCTCTGGAAAGGAGGCTGCCCACCTATCCATACCCCTTCTCCAGAGGGAGCAGGCCATAAAGCAGGGAGGCAGTGAGCTTAATTGAATTCATGTTTAATAATTACAGGCACCGTGCCCCCCCTTCCCCCTGCCCAGGCAGCAGCAGGGGTGGTGCAGGGGCTGGGGCATATGCCCCCAGCAGCGAGGACGGCAGTCCCATGAGTGATTTTCAGAAAATAAAAAAGGACCCCAGGGGCAGGCGGTGGTGCCCCCCCACCAAGACACACCAAATTTCAAGACTTTATATATAATATATCTCTGTGCCCCAGGGGGAGGAGAGGGACACCTGGCAGCATCCTGGAGGGGGGGCCCCAGGCAGCCCCACGCCATCCTGCCTCTTCAGCCATTTTATTAGCTCAGACACATCGCACTACAGGCACCCATTGCCACCGCCGCTGCTGCTGCTCCCCCTGCAGTCCGGGCGGCTGGCCAGGCCATCCGAGTGTCCATGGGGCTCCAAGTCCCCGGCCCCACCCGCCCTCAGTTGTGGTCAGACTCCTCCTCCTCTGCCTCACGAAGCCACTTGAAGAAGGCTGTGACAGATTTAAGGGCCACGCCCTTGCCCTGTTGCTCAGCAGGGTCCTTGCTACTCTCCCAGCTGTAGAAGGCATCCTCTTTCACCACATCCTCATCATACAGCGTGTCAAAGAACATCCGAAGCAGGTCTGCAAACAGGCAGGACGAGAGCAATTAAAAGGAGTGCTGCCCACAGCCACCCCACTCCACTCCAAAGTTCCGCGGTTAAAACAACGGGCCTGCCCTGCCATCCTGATAATTGTGTCTGACCATCCCAGAGTGACTAGGTGGGTCTGTAACAAGATGTTATTCTCACGTTCTAAGAGAAGGTGCACGGTAATGAGTCACAGCAAAACCTTACAAACCTACCCAAGCTTCACCTCAGCAGCTTCACTCATGATATATTTAATGAGGAAAAACTATACACAGAATTGGTACTCCTCAATTTAGGAATGACATTAAGTCCCAGATATATCACTCACCAAAGTCAAGGCTTTATAACCTGGAATGTTCACTGGCCCCCATTATAGATGCTGGTAAACTCAGATCCCAATTCCCTCTTATATTCCACTCATATCCTGAACATACAAATCCTCTCTGGCCTTGAGATTTTTACATGTGTTGCATCCTTTGCCAGGAACGTCCTCTCTTGTTCCCTTCCTACCGAATTTCTTTAGGCTCAACTCCAGCACCCCTTGCTCTCTGACTCTCTTTCTCCACACATCCTGGCTACTAGTTAAGCCTTCCCAAGCACTTGTTCTAGAAGCACTGAACACAACAATTCCGTAACCCCACACTGCACTGCCAAACTTTCCGAAAGCAGAGGGAGCCCAAGAAGCAAACATGTTTTCTTCTGAATACAAAAAGCCTTGGATCTGGAATCCAGGCCTAGATGAAATGCTTACAGCCATCTATGAGAAGCTGCAAGCCAGGATGTTCCTCAGGGTACACACAGCCTCAAATCCACAACACTGCTCCCCAGACCCATCCTACAGCAGCAGAGCACTTATCCCAAACTTGTGTTCTAAATTCCATGCACACCCACCCTGAGGACCTACCCACTTATCCACCCTGTCCTTTATTTCTGAGCCCAAGTTTCTCCCATCTAAACACAAAAGGCCTCCTTTACAACCACTATCTCTTACAATCAAACAAGAGATTTCTGTCTTTAGACGAGATTAACTAATCTCAAAGATTCTGTCTACACTTGCTATTTTCCTTTCTTCTTGTCTCAGTCAGGTATTACTCAGTCGTTTTCAATCCAAACTGCCCCCTCTTCTACCAAATACTGTTTATGCCAGAAGGGCCTCCATGTTGTAACACTCCAAACGCCCTAAATGTTCAGGTCTGTGCCTATGGAACTCTCAAGTAGCACCTAATATTACAGACCACTTCCCTCTCCTAAAATTACTTTGTTCATAGGGCCCTGTCCTCCTCTAATCCCTACCTGGGGGTCCTCCACTTCCTCAACATTCTATCCCAAGCTCTCACCACTCTCCCTCAGGCAATCCCATATCCTCTGGTGACTGGCCACCAACCCTGACCTCTTCCTTTCCAAATGAATTCCCATACCCAGCTGTCTACCTGACATCTCTGATCATCTCCACCCATGGACTGCAAACTCATTATCCAAAGTTCCTAATTCCCCAGGTGAATGGTACCACACCATCCCCTCACCTGCTAAAAAGAGCATCCTGGAAGTCCTGTAACTTCCTCGCTCTTATGACCTCTCCTGCCACGTCAGTGTTATGTTTTAACTGTAACCACACAACTCCCAGTTCCCCTGCTACCAATAAGTTCCAGCCACCAAAACACAACCTGCTCCTAATTCACTGCTCTTGCCATGTTCACATTCACCCTATACCAAACCACTCTTCCTACTTACTAATGGCCAGGATGATCTAAAAACTTAAAATCCCACAAACCTTTTTCCCAGCCTTAGGCTGAAGGCAAAATTTGTCCCATGGCTTAGACAGCCCTGCAGGACCTGGCCCATGTCCATCTCTCCAGCCCCATCTCGCCTCACACACAACTACTGCTATGTCAAGTCCTTTCTGCCTCATGGCCTTCCTTTACACACAATTCCTTCATTTCAAGTCTCCCCCTCCCATTGTCATTGGGCTGGTTTGTCAGTTCCTACTCATTATCCCTTACACTAGGTGTCCCCGGAGAGCACCCTGCAGGACCCATCTTCCGACACTCCTCACCACTGCTAAGACTCCATGCCTACACAAGAACTGAGCTTGACTTAATTACTGCCTAAGTCCCAGTACCTTGGCACATACCTATTTGCCGAATGCACACTCTCAGGCATGTTAACCTAAATCTCAGTCTCCCAATATGGAAAAGGGGATGATGGTTGTGCGAATTAAATGAGGCAAGGAAAGAAAAGCCTCTCTGCCCCCCACCAGGCCTCAAGAGTACTTGGTCCTTAGAAATCGTAATCACTTCTCACCTACATGCTCCTAGCATCTAAAAGCTGGCTAAGCAAAAAATGGCAGTCCATTAGCCTTCAAAGCTGAGTCTTAACACCTTCCATTTGTAGGCAAGGAAACAAACCCGTGCAGGGGGAAGAAATCAACTACCAGGGCATTTTGCTCTCCAGGGACCACCCCCCTTTCTTGGGTTGAGGCCCTTTCCATGACTCCCCCCACTCTGGCAGCACCCCCATCCCCACGCCCTGCAGCCTGGCTCTTACTGGCAGGCTGTTCTAGGGTCACTACAAGGGCCTGGAGGGCGTAGAGTGCCTGCAGCTCCTTTTGCTCATCACACAGGTATTTCTGGAGCAGTTTCGCTCGCGCTTTCAGCACCGCGACATCCACTCGGAGCGGCGTCTCAACTACAGGGAAGAAGACAAGATTTTAAGTGGACTAATGCACCCTCAGCCTGGTCCACAACTAGGAGGTAAACACAAAAACCTCCCTCCCACCATTTGTCTGCTAGGCCCACCCTTGCCCCACCATCTCCCTGGTTCTTCTTACAGATAATTGCAGAATAGCAGACAGTTGTCATGAGGGCTCGAACTAGTGTGTTGGATGCTACCTGCTGCTCACTCAGGTTGGCCTGTGAAGAGAAACAAATGGTCCATAAATTCTCTACCCACACACCAAGAACTCCTCTCCTTTATTCCTCCCTCCAATTTCTCCCAGGAGAAACCTACCTCTATCCAGTCAAACACCCGCTGGTTACTGCTGCCCTCCTTTAGCAGCTTCTCCAGCTGCCTGCTCAGCTCCTCGGAAGAGAGCATCCTTTGGCCAGGAGCTTCTGACTCCTCCCCCAAGGTATACTCCACCTTCTACAAAAAGACCCACAGTCAGGAGGTAAGTACACCATGTGAGTGTGCTGAGGGAAAAGGAAGAAGAATGGCCAGTCCCAAATGCTAGAATTAGCCGAACTCCAGGCACAAACCTGTTCAGTGACAAATGCACTGACATCCTGGCCTTCAGGTAGAAATTCCTTCCAACTGAGTCCAGCCTCTCGCCACAGCGTCCCCACCTTTTTGGGACCCTGGAAAAATGAAAGACCAATTCAACAACCTTCTCTCCCTCAAACACCTAGCTCCACAAATGTCACCCAACAAATATTTACTGAAAGACCAACAGGTGCCCACTAGGTGCTCAGGATGTTACAGAGGTACCAAACAGGCACAGTCTCGCCATGCCTACAGGTGAGTACTGGACAGAGACATCAGCCAAATAATATGTCCACCCAAAGACATAAATCATCTACCCCAGTGCTAAGAACCCGGTGGGTGGAAGGGGTAGCCTAAGAACCTCTACAGAAGAGGTCAGTCAGCTTTCATAGAATTACCTTTACTGACAAAGGTATAAACAACCAAATCCAAAAACCTCATTTGAGCCTTCCGCACTCCTCTATGCTTCTTTTTCTAAAACAGCTTAGTTTTTCATTATTCCAAGCAAATCAAATGCTCACAGGAGAGGACAACTTCTAACAAATATGCCTTTTTGGTTACCAGGTCCAGAAAATTTGAGAAGCAAATATATCCCCCACAATCCCCACATAAAAAGTCTGAGCCCATTTTGAGAGGGGACAAAAGATTCTTTTTTTTTTTTTAAAGATTTTATTTATTTATTTGACAGAGAGAGATCACAAGCAGGCAGAGAGAGAGAGAGGAGGAAGCAGGCTCCCCACTGAGCAGAGAGCCCAGTGTGGGACTCGATCCCAGGACCCTGAGATCATGACCTGAGCCAAAGGCAGCGGCTTAACCCACTGAGCCACCCAGGCGCCCCGGGACAAAAGATTCTGAAAGTTATTACTGTTTGTAACAAAACATATTCAGAATGAGGACATCAACCCTTAGTAAGACAATCATAGTTTGAATTTTAAAGATGCTAAACCTAATGCCACTGAATGGTCTCACAGTTGATACATTACATCTAAACGAACCACCTTAAGTGTTTTAACAGTGTAGCAATAACATGTCCTACAACATGCTGTACCAAGATTCAATGAAATACACATAGTTCAATATGCCTCTCTTTTTTGAAAACACAAACTACCCGAATACAGGTTTCTACCTAAAAGGATAAATAAGATGCTGAAAGAACAATTCCTTTCCATTCAAGTCTCATCTGTCCAGGCCCCAGGGGCAGCTAAACTCTTCAAAGTGCTCTTCCCAGCTCTGGCAACCACGAAGTGCCCTACCCACTTGCCTTTCCTGTCTCTCCATCTCTCCATGACATTTGCTTGTCACCACCAACTTTCACAAAGCAGTTTCCAGGACCCTTCTAGGAAAGCTTTCCGTCATGAACATCACCAAAGAGACATTCCTTTGCAACCTCACAATACTCAAGACACTCCATTCTATTGTCTAGTATGTGGTTGGTAAATGTTTAAAAAAAAAAAAAAATGCTAGGGCGCCTGGGTGGCTCAGTGGGTTAAGCCTCTGCCTTCGGCTCAGGTCATGATCTCAGGGTCCTGGGATGGAGTTCCGTATCCGGCTCTCTGCTCAGCAGGGAGCCTGCTTCCCCTCTCTCTCTGCCTGCTTCTCTGCCTACTTGTGATCTGTCAAATAAATAAAATCTTTTTTAAAAAATAAAATAAAAGGGACGCCTGGGTGGCTCAGTTGGTTAAGCAGCTGCCTTCGGCTCAGGTCATGATCCCAGCGTCCTGGGATCGAGTCCCACATCGGGCTCCTTGCTCCGCAGGGA